>NC_090761.1:69757969-69772969 GCF_036898095.1 Palaemon carinicauda | reverse complement strand
TCCAGTCCCGCTCAAGCCCTAAAGCTTCTCGTTGTGTCTGCCAACTCACCATCACTGGGGTTCGAGTCCCGCTCAAGCCCTAAAGCTTCTCGTTGTGTCTGCCACCTCTCCATCCCCGCCTCACCACCTGACGCACTGAGGTTCGAGTCCCGCTCAAGCCCTAAAGCTTCTCGTTGTGTCTGCCACCTCACCATCACTGGGGTTCGAGTCCCGCTCAAGCCCTAAAGCTTCTCGTTGTGTCTGCCACCTCTCCATCCCTGCCTCACCACCTGACGCACTGGGGTTCGAGTCCCGCTCAAGCCCCAAAGCCTCTCGTTGTGTCTGCCACCTCTCCATCCCTGCCTCACCACCTGACGCACTGGGGTTCGAGCCCCGCACAAGCCCCAAAGCCTCTCGTTGTGTCTGCAACCTCTCCATCCCTGCCTAGAGATATGACAAACTGAGGTTCGAGTCCCGCTTAAGTTCTAAAATTTCTTGTTGTGTCTGCAACCTCACCATCCTTATGAGTTAAGGATCATGGATTTGGTGGAGCCTATAGGTCTACCTGATGAGTCATCAGTAGACATTTCCTGGCACTCCCTGGTTATAGCTTGGGCTGAGATAGAGACGGGGCTTGGGCGCTGATCATATGTATATATAGACAGTTTCTATACCATTGTCCTGCTAGCTAGGGCAATGTCACTGTCCATTGCTTCTGCCATTCATAATTATTATTATCATTATTACTAGCCAAGCTACAACCCTAGTTGGAAAAGCAAGATGCTATAAGCCCAAGGGCTCCAATAGGGAAAAATAGCCCAGTGAGGAAAGGAAATAAGCAAATAGATAAATGAAGAGATTAAATTAACAGTTAATCATTCTAAAAACAGTTACAACGTCAAAACAGATATGTCCTATATAAACTATTAACAACGTCAAAAACAGATATGTCCTATATAAACTATGAACAACATCAAAAACACAAATGTCCTATATAAACTATTAACAACGTCAAAAACAGATATGTCCTATATAAACTATGAACAACATCAAAAACACAAATGTCCTATATAAACTATTAACAACATCAAAAATAGATATGTCCTATATAAACTATTAACAACATCAAAAACAGATATTTCATATATAAACTATAAAAAGACTCATGTCAGCCGGTTAAATTAAAATCCATTGTAGCGTTGAGCCTCGTTGGAGAAGAGACTTGTTAGAACTAATTACATACCTAGTACTACGTACAGGATGGTCCACTCTAAGAAGACTTGAATGACAAGGATTATCTGCATTAAGAAGAATCTTATGCAACATGCATAAACAATTATAGTCAATTCTTTTTAGCGAGGTATATTTGCACCGACTCGCAGCGGTGCCATTTTAGCTATCTGATTTGTTTAGAATGATCTTGTCCAACCAATCAGCGATCAGGAGACTTTTCCGAGCTAAAAACGGTGCAAATCTGCCTCGGTAAAACGAATTGACTATAACTGAACGACAGTGCCAGAGATTGATATCAAGATGAGGAATAAGAAATTTCATAGGCCGCAGCTGAGGACCAGAAAAGAGAAACATTCGAAATAAGGTAGAAAACGCATATATTGTACCAACCGTGTTTCACACAATTGTACATAATTCCTTTTGTATATATTATGGTTGTATCTTCGCTCTTCCCTCGCACTAAAACGAACATGAAAATTCATGTCTGGTCTTTCCTCTGTAATATTGTCTGTCTTGTGAACTTGTTATGTCCTGTTGCCTTGAGATTTTGTATATAAGGAGAGAGTTCTACAATGATATAACTCAGTCGTTTCCAACCTGCCTTTGAGTTCACAACCTTACTCGGCGCCGTCACAATATACACATTTACGCATCAACTGCTCAAAAGCAGCACATTGAATTCCTATGTTAAAGTTGCATTTCTAATTTTGTAATTTTACGAAATTAATATATTACCTATAAAGTGAGATGATTTTCTAAAAAGAAGAAAAAAAATTCTTGAGCGGAAAGAAATATAAGCAGACAACCAATGATATCGGTATGAGACTATACATTGACCATAATAACTATATATTTCTCAATTAATTATTAATTACCTTATATATATGAGAGTGTGTGTGTGAGAGAGAGAGAGAGAGAGAGAGAGAGAACACAATGGAAAAACCTTTGAGAGAGAGAGAGAGAGAGAGAGAGAGAGAGCACAATGGAAAAACCTTTGAGAGAGAGAGAGAGAGAGAGAGAACACAATGGAAAAACCTTTGAGAGAGAGAGAGAGAGAGAGAGAGAGAGAGAGAACACAATGGAAAAACCTTTGAGAGAGAGAGAGAGAGAGAGAGAGAGAGAGAACACAATGAAAAAACCTTTAAGAGAGAGAGAGAGAATAAGCTTCAAAGGTAAGCAAATCCTCCGACAGAAGTTACAAAGCAATTAAAATCAATGGTAAATTAATAACCGATACTTAATATCCATAAATCTATCGATTTCTTCCGCTAATGAATCTGCCGTCGAGTATAGGAATTCACTAATCTATCATTCCCCGGTGTATCATCCATCCATATACCAAAGGCACTTCCCCCAATTTTGGGGGGTAGCCGACATCAACAATAACAAAACAAAAAAGGGGACCTCTACTCTCTATGTTCCTCCAGCCTAACCAGGGACTCAGCCGAGTTCAGCTGGTACTGCTAGGGTGCCACAGCCCAACCTCCCACATTTCCACCACAGATGAAGCTTCATACTGCTGAGTCCCCTACTGCTGCTACCTCCGCGGTCATCTAAGGCACCGGAGGAAGCAGCAGGGCCTACCGGTGTATCATGCAAGGGAAAAACTTCTTATGATATGTTTACCTCCGCCAACGAGATTGGAAGGAGGTTATGTTCTATCCTCTGTTTGTGTTTGTTTTTGTGTGTGTTTGTTTGTTTGTGAACAGCTTCCTGGCAGCAATTTTAATCGTAATAATACATGCAGGGAATAACTGTTATGTAAAATGCTGAAAATTATTAAATTTTGGAAGGACAAGGTCAAAGGTCAAGTTCACGGTGAAGCAAAATGTCCAATTCACCTAATCAGCCATAAGTTTGGACATTGTTGTCAAAGAGACTTCAAACTCGGTTCATATTTGAGTGTATGAAATTCCACGCCAATTTATTATATGTTAAGGTCAAAGGTCAAGGTCAGGGTCAAGCAAAAGGTCGAGATATAAGCTGCCGTGGTGGATGTCTGCGCTCTACTGAGTGCCCCTCTAGTAAATCATGTTATATCACTTCACAATATCATTCCTAAACTGTTCAAAAATGATCATTTAGGAGAATGCTTCGTATTCACAATTATCAACTCAATAGAACTTCGCATTTATAATTCTCAAAACTCTATAGAGCTTCTCATTTATAATTCTCAAAACTCAATATAACTTCGCATTTACAATTCTCAAAACTCAATAGAACTTCGTATTTATAATTCTCAAAAGTCAATAGAATTTCGCATTTACAATTCCCAAAACTCAATAGAACTTCGCATTTATAATTCTCAAAACTCAATAGAACTTCGCATTTATAATTCACAAAACTCAATAAAGCTTCGTATTTAGAATTCTCAAAAGTCAATAGAACTTCGCATTTATAATTCTCAAAACTCTATAGAGCTTCTCATTTATAATTCTCAAAACTCAATAGAACTTCGCATTTATAATTCTCAAAACTCTATAGAGCTTCTCATTTATAATTCTCAAAACTCAATAGAACTTCGCATTTATAATTCTCAAAACTCAATAGAACTTCGCATTTACAATTCTCAAAACTCAATAGAACTTCGCATTTACAATTCTCAAAACTCAATAGAACTTCGCATTTATAATTTTCAAAACTCAATAGAACTTCGCATTTATAATTCACAAAACTCAATAAAGCTTCGCATTTATAATTCTCAAAACTCAATAGAACTTCGCATTTACAATTCTCAAAACTCAATAGAACTTCGCATTTACAATTCTCAAAACTCAATAGAACTTCGCATTTATAATTTTCAAAACTCAATAGAACTTCGCATTTATAATTTTCAAAACTCAATAGAACTTCGCATTTATAATTCTCAAAACTCAATAAAGCTTCGTATTTAGAATTCTCAAAACTCAATAGGACTTCATATTTAGAATTCTCAAAAGTCAATAGAACTTCGCATTTATAATTCTCAAAACTCAATAAAGCTTCGTATTTACAATTCTCAAAAGTCAATAGAACTTCGCATTTATAATTCTCAAAACTCTATAGAACTTCGTATTTACAATTCTCAAAACTCAATAGAACTTCTTATTGATTTCATTAAATCTATCCATCTACCCTGGCACTTCCCTTAATTTTGTGGGGGTAACCAGCATCAAAAGAAGCAGAAGGGGACTTTTCCTCTTTTCGCTCCTCCCAGCCTGAAGATGGACCCAGCCGATTTTGGTTGGTACTGCTAGGGTGAGACAGCCAACCCTCCCCCCTTCTTCCGCTATAAATGATGCTTCATATGAAGGCTATAGGGAGTCAATAGTGCTAGCAATTCCTTTAAAGATAATTTGCATATTATTAGGGTTGTAATGACCCATTGGAAACGCCCATCCCTAGTGCTAGACTGGAGTTCCAGTCCCGCTCAAGCTTGATAGTTTCTTGTAGTGTCTATAGCCTCAATATTCTTGTTACCTAACGATGGTGGTTTTGGAAGAGCCTATAGATCTACCTGCTGGGTATTCAGCAACCATTGTCTGGCCCTCCCTAGCCCTAGCTTGGGTGGAGAGGGGCTTCAGCACTGATCATACGGATATATGGTCACTCTCTAGGTCGTTGTCCTTGTAGCTAGAGCTAGGTCACTGTCCATTGCCTCTGTTATTCATTGGCGGCCTTTAAACCTCGAGTCACAACGCCCTTTAAAAACAAACCAATTAACAAGGTATCGCAGTTATTATTATTATTATCATTATTATTATTATTATTATTATTATTATTATTATTATTAATAGCCAAGCTACAATCCTAGTTGGAAAAGCAAGATGTTATAAGCGCAAAGGCTCCATCCCAGACCATCCCAGACTGGAAGATGCAAAATACACAGGAAGATGCATTAGCAACTCTCTGGTGGATATACGTGGTACCCCACACTGAGAGACCTGGGGGAACCCAAATATAGAATAAGGCAATAAGGCAGGGAAAAATAGCCCAGTGAGGAAAGGAAATAAGGAAATAAATAAATGATGAGAACATATTACCAATAAATCATTCTAAAAACAGTAACAACGTCAAAACAGATATGTCATATACAAGCTATAAAAAGACTTATGTCAGCCTGTTCAACGTGAAAACATTTGCTGCAACTTTGAACTTTTGAAGTTTCATAGATAAATTTGACCTCGTTTATGTAGAGGCTCTTATCTCTCTAGAACCCCTGCATTGTTTCACAGGGAGCGTTAAGTGGCTGGAATAAAAGCAAATTGTTTTATAAAGGAGTTTCCCCTTCGCTACATTCTACGAGTACTTGACACCCAGAGACCCCTAGTGTAGGTTTCCAGCAGCTTCCGGCAATTTTCCATTTAATATTATACAAGTTCCTTTTTACAAGTCGTCTATCTTCAGACAAAGTATTTAGATAGATATGCGCACACACGAACTGCCCTTTCACCAGGGTATATATACTCCCTCTCCCTGATGTCCCAGGGACACGGGGAGAGTTCAGCGTGACAGAAAAAAATAATGAAGTAATAAAGACATTAGAGAGAGAGAGAGAGAGAGAGAGAGAGAGAGAGAGATTGCAGTGATTCAAAAGTTAAGATAAAGAATTTTCAGAGAGAGAGAGAGAGAGAGAGAGAGAGAGAGAGAGTAATGGATATGAATGAATCCAAATAACACAGACATACAGGCAGACATATAAAACAAGACGGCAATTCAGAAGCTGCACATTTCATAAGAGAGAGAGAGAGAGAGAGAGAGAGAGAGAGAGAGCGAATCATGTTACGACTAGCAAGATTTGACTTAGGGGAATGAAGAGAGCAAGAGAAGATGAAAAGGAAGGAAGGAAGGTTTCCTTAAATAAATTTGAGAGCTCCATTCTTAACAAGGATCTATTCAAGCAAAAAGTAAGTTGCAGTAATAGTATCAGCAGTACTAGCACAAGCAGTAACAACAGCGGGAGCAGAAGCATTAGCAACAGCACTTGCATCAGCAGTACTAGCACAAGCAGTAACAACAGCGGGAGCAGAAGCATTAGCAACAGCACTTGCATCAGCAGTACTAGCACAAGCAGTAACAACAGCGGGAGCAGAAGCATTAGCAACAGCACTTGCATCAGCAGTACTAGCACAAGCAGTAACAACAGCGGGAGCAGAAGCATTAGCAACAGCACTTGCATCAGCAGTACTAGCACAAGCAGTAACAACAGCGGGAGCAGAAGCATTAGCAACAGCACTTGCATCAGCAGTACTAGCACAAGCAGTAACAACAGCGGGAGCAGAAGCATTAGCAACAGCACTTGCATCAGCAGCACCAGAAGCAGAAGCATTATCAGTAGCAGGAGAAACAGAAGCCGAAGCAGAAAAATCCATAGCAGAATCAGTTGCAGCTGCATGAACAGAAGCAGAAGCATTAGCAATTGAAGTATCAGGAAACAAAGAAGAAGCATTAGCAACAGCACTTGTAGCAGCACCAGCAGAAGCGGTAGGAAGAGAAGCAGAGGCAACAGCACTTGTAGCAGCACCAGCAGAAGCGGTAGGAAGAGAACCAGAAGCAACAGCACTTGCAGCAGCACCAGCAGAAGCGGTAGGAAGAGAAGCAGAAGAACAGCACTTGCAGCAGCGCCAGCAGAAGCGGTAGGAAGAGAAGCAGAAGAACAGCACTTGCAGCAGCGCCAGCAGAAGCGGTAGGAAGAGAAGCAGAGGCAACAACAACAGCACTTGCAGCAGCACCAGCAGAAGCGGTAGGAAGAGAAGCAGAGGCAACAGCACTTGTAGCAGCGCCAGCAGAAGCGGTAGGTAGAGAAGCAGAGGCAACAGCACTTGCAGCAGCGCCAGCAGAAGCGGTAGGTAGAGAAGCAGAGGCAACAGCACTTGCAGCAGCGCCAGCAGAAGCGGTAGGAAGAGAAGCAGAGGCAACAGCACTTGCAGCAGCGCCAGCAGAAGCGGTAGGTAGAGAAGCAGAGGCAACAGCACTTGCAGCAGCCCCAGCAGAAGCGGTAGGTAGAGAAGCAGAGACAACAGCACTTGCAGCAGCCCCAGCAGAAGCGGTAGGAAGAGAAGCAGAGGCAACAGCACTTGCAGCAGCCCCAGCAGAAGCGGTAGGTAGAGAAGCAGAGGCAACAGCACTTGCAGCAGCCCCAGCAGAAGCGGTAGGTAGAGAAGCAGAGACAACAGCACTTGCAGCAGCCCCAGCAGAAGCGGTAGGAAGAGAAGCAGAGGCAACAGCACTTGCAGCAGCCCCAGCAGAAGCGGTAGGTAGAGAAGCAGAGGCAACAGCACTTGCAGCAGCCCCAGCGGAAGCGGTAGGTAGAGAAGCAGAGGCAACAGCACTTGCAGCAGCCCCAGCGGAAGCGGTAGGAAGAGAAGCAGAGGCAACAGCACTTGCAGCAGCCCCAGCGGAAGCGGTAGGTAGAGAAGCAGAGGCAACAGCACTTGCAGCAGCCCCAGCGGAAGCGGTAGGTAGAGAAGCAGAGGCAACAGCACTTGCAGCAGCCCCAGCGGAAGCGGTAGGAAGAGAAGCAGAGGCAACAGCACTTG
Organism: Palaemon carinicauda; assembly: GCF_036898095.1. Classification (NCBI taxonomy): domain Eukaryota; kingdom Metazoa; phylum Arthropoda; class Malacostraca; order Decapoda; family Palaemonidae; genus Palaemon; species Palaemon carinicauda. Next base: position 69,765,239 of record NC_090761.1, on the reverse strand, counting down.
CAGCAGCCCCAGCGGAAGCGGTAGGTAGAGAAGCAGAGGCAACAGCACTTGCAGCAGCCCCAGCGGAAGCGGTAGGTAGAGAAGCAGAGGCAACAGCACTTGCAGCAGCCCCAGCGGAAGCGGTAGGTAGAGAAGCAGAGGCAACAGCACTTGCAGCAGCCCCAGCGGAAGAGGTAGGAAGAGAAGCAGAGGCAACAGCACTTGCAGCAGCGCCAGCAGAAGCGGTAGGTAGAGAAGCAGAGGCAACAGCACTTGCAGCAGCGCCAGCAGAAGCGGTAGGAAGAGAAGCAGAGGCAACAGCACTTGCAGCAGCGCCAGCAGAAGCGGTAGGAAGAGAAGCAGAGGCAACAGCACTTGCAGCAGCGCCAGCAGAAGCGGTAGGTAGAGAAGCAGAGGCAACAGCACTTGCAGCAGCGCCAGCAGAAGCGGTAGGAAGAGAAGCAGAGGCAACAGCACTTGCAGCAGCCCCAGCAGAAGCGGTAGGTAGAGAAGCAGAGGCAACAGCACTTGCAGCAGCGCCAGCAGAAGCGGTAGGTAGAGAAGCAGAGGCAACAGCACTTGCAGCAGCGCCAGCAGAAGCGGTAGGTAGAGAAGCAGAGGCAACAGCACTTGCAGCAGCGCCAGCAGAAGCGGTAGGTAGAGAAGCAGAGGCAACAGCACTTGCAGCAGCGCCAGCAGAAGCGGTAGGAAGAGAAGCAGAAGCAACAGCACTTGCAGCAGAAGTAGCAGCAGCACAAGCAACAGCACTTTCAGCAGAAGTAGCAGAAGCACATCCAACAGACTTTCAGCAGCACCAGCAGAAGCAGAAGAAGAAGAAGAAGCAACAGCACTTGCAGCAGCAGCAGCAGCATTAGCAGCAGCAGAAGTATCAGCAGAAGCATTAGATATAAGTCAGAGAGTCTAATTCCAGAAATGGAATGATAAAAGAAGTATGGAACCTTGTAAAATCTTTGTGTGTCCTCCAAGCTCAAACCTCAATCTCAATCTCAATCTCAATCTCAATCGAGAGAGAGAGAGAGAGAGAGAGAGAGAGAGAGAGTCTTAACAATGACTCTATTTAAATTAGACGACTGTGTATGACAATGATGACGTCTCAGCCATCCATCATCCGTCCGCAGCATCCATTAGGGTGATTGGGAATCTCGCTGTGACATCAGACCTCGACTTTATTGGCGAATCGCTTAGAGTAACATGACTTCGTGCAATACCGGTCTAATGTCAAGGCCAGCTCGTAGCGGTCGGAGTAAAACTACTTCGTAAAACTGGTTATTTGCCTTCGCCAAAATCGAAGATTTTCGGAAAATATTTATTCACCATTGTCTGTTTGTTTGTGAGCAACTTTACACAAAAACTACTGTACCAATTTTGACAAAAATTGGTAGTCAAAGATGAATCTGCAATGTTTTAGTCAAGGTATATTGGCACAGATGTCCACATGCTTTGTAAAACCGGTTGTATTTGCCTTCGCCAAAATCGAAGATTTTGCGAAAATATTTATTCACTAGTGTCTGTTTGTTTGTGAACAACTTAAACACAAAAACTACTGCACCAATTTTGAACAAAATTGGTAGTCAAGGATGAATATGCAATGTCTTAGATAAGGTATATTGGCACAGATGTCCACATGCTTCGTAAAAATGGTTATTTGCCTTCGCCAAAATCGAAGATTTTCGGAAAATATTTATTCACCATTGTCTGTTTGTTTGTGAACAACTTAAACACAAAAACTACTGTACCAATTTTGAACAAAATTGGTAGTCAAGGATGAATCTACAAGGTATATTGGCACAGATGTCCACATGCTTTGCAAAACCAGTTGTATTTGCCTTCGCCAAAATCGAAGATTTTCGGAAAATATTTATTCACCATTGTCTGTTTGTTTGTGAACAACTTAAACACAAAAACTACTGTACCAATTTTGAACAAAATTGGTAGTCAAGGATGAATCTACAAGGTATATTGGCACAGATGTCCACATGCTTTGTAAAACTGGTTGTATTTGCCTTCGCCAAAATCGAAGATTTTCGGAAAATATTTATTCGCCATTGTCTGTTTGTTTGTGAACAACTTAAACACAAAAACTACTGTACCAATTTTGAACAAAATTGGTAGTCAAGGATGAATCTGCAATGTTTTGGGTAAGGAATATTGGCACAGATGTCCACATGCTTTGTAAAACCGGTGTATTTGCCTCAGCCAAAATCGAAGATTTTGCGAAAATATTTATTCACTATTGTCTGTTTGTTTGTGAACAACTTTACACAAAAACTACTATATCGATTTTGACCAAAATTGGTAGTCAAGGATGAATCTGCAATGTTTTGGGTAAGGAATATTGGCACAGATGTCCACATGCTTTGCAAAACCGGTTGTATTTGCCTTCGCCAAAATAAAAGATTTTGCGAAAATATTTATTCACTATTGTCTGTTTGTTTGTGAACAACTTTACACAAAAACTACTGTACCGATTTTGAGCAAAGTTGGTAGTCCCATTGGGTATGACACAAGGATGAAACTGAAACGTTTTTGTTAAGGTACATTGGCACAAATGTCCACTGCAGGACAAAGGCCTCAGACATGTCAAGTAATATCTGGGTTTTTGCCAGCTTTCCTCACCATGTTGGCCAGTGCAAAATAGAGATGGTGAGAGATTTTTGTTTGTAAAACTGGTTTTTGCAAAGTTTATGTATTCACCTACGCCTTTTTGTTTGCATCTTTACACAAAAACTACAGTACCGATTTTGAGCAAAATTGGTAGTCACGTTAGGTATGACCCAAGGATGAATCTGCAACGTTTTTTTATTAGGTACATCAAAGTACAATTGCGCAACAGTAATTTGAAAATAATCGCAATATTAATTTATTGTTTGTGAATAACACTGAGCAAAATCTACAGAACCAACTTCAACGGAACTTGGAGGATATGTGGGGCATGATCCAAGGACAAATCAATTTGATTTTGAAGAGAATACTTCGAAGTACTTCAATATATATATATATATATATATAGAGAGAGAGAGAGAGAGAGAGAGAGAGAGAGAGAGAGAGAGTACGCAGTGGAGTTGATAGCAAAAATAGACTGCTTGGAGTGGTAAAGGCATGCTCTCTACTCTCAAACCTTTTTTTAGTAAAATTCCTTACATTTTGCTTTGTAAAGCTGGTCATTTTTTAGCCTAATTATCAATAGATTATATAATTGGTACAACTCCGGTATTTCTTCAACTAACGTTACTTAAACAGTGTGAAATAACACGAGTAAATAAACCTAATATGAAGTAGATCCAGTCTGCCTGCTCTCTTAGTAAAAACAATTTAGTTCTAATATGCTTATTCAAAAAAAAAAAAATTATTTACATTGAAATCATCACATTACATCAGTATTTAAATGTAAGTCACCCAAAACCCTAAATTGTATAAAAATAATGTACACTAATCTTTTTTCAGACTATCTATCCCCCAACATAATACTTAAAGGAATTTCATTATTTTTGAATAATACTAAATCATACTCAAAGTCAATTTTTAATTTCCCAATACATTATTCATTATACTATATTAAACCTTATAAGGACATTTAACTAATACTTTATCTGTTCACAGTCTAATTCTACCTAACAAATCCTATTCAAAAATCCCTTGCAAATTATCTATCCCTTTAATCCTGTTTAATCCCCCCATAAGTAATTTGCCTCAACCTACGAATTATTAATAATCTAATTGAACAAAAAGACTCAATAAATCCCGTAACTACTAATTAACAAATCTCCCACTGTCCCCATCTCCCCCCCCCTACAAATTCTCCCACACTCGCCCCACCCCCCCCCAACCCCACACAAACAAAATTTGAAAAAGAATCACGTTTTATCATTTCCAGGCCCCATTGATTCAAGCTGACTCAGACGAACTGCTCCGAAACCTAAGAAGCCAATTCCTACTTCATAAAAAAAAAAAAAAAGAATCAAGGTCTATCTCTGATGTGGCCATTGGATATCAATACGTGATCTCTCAAAGACATGTTGGAAGTCTCAAAGGTACTGAATCTGTGCTTGTCTAGAGGTTTAAAAGTCGTTCGTGATCTCTCAAAGACATGTTGGAAGTCTCAAAGGTACTGAATCTGTGCTTGTCTAGAGGTTTAAAAGTCGTTCGTGATCTCTCAAAGACATGTTGGAAGTCTCAAAGGTACTGAATCTGTGCTTGTCTAGAGGTTTAAAACGTCGTTCGTGATCTCTCAAAAGCACGTTGGAAGTCTCAAAGGTACTGAATCTGTGCTTGTCTAAAGGTTTAAAACGTCGTTCGTGATCTCTCAAAGCATGTTGGAAGTCTCAAAGGTACTGAATCTGTGCTTGTCTAAAGGTTTAAAAGTCGTTCGTGATCTCTCAAAGACATGTTGGAAGTCTCAAAGGTACTGAATCTGTGCTTGTCTAAAGGTTTAAAAGTCGTTCGTGATCTCTCAAAGACATGTTGGAAGTCTCAAAGGTACTGAATCTGTGCTTGTCTAGAGGTTTAAAAGTCGTTCGTGATCTCTCAAAGACATGTTGGAAGTCTCAAAGGTACTGAATCTGTGCTTGTCTAGAGGTTTAAAAGTCGTTCGTGATCTCTCAAAGACATGTTGGAAGTCTCAAAGGTACTGAATCTGTGCTTGTCTAGAGGTTTAAAAGTCGTTCGTGATCTCTCAAAGACATGTTGGAAGTCTCAAAGGTACTGAATCTGTGCTTGTCTAGAGGTTTAAAAGTCGTTCGTGATCTCTCAAAGACATGTTGGAAGTCTCAAAGGTACGGAATCTGTGCTTGTCTAGAGGTTTAAAAGTCGTTCGTGATCTCTCAAAGACATGTTGGAAGTCTCAAAGGTACGGAATCTGTGCTTGTCTAGAGGTTTAAAAGTCGTTCGTGATCTCTCAAAGACATGTTGGAAGTCTCAAAGGCACTGAATCTGTGCTTGTCTAGAGGTTTAAAAGTCGTTCGTGATCTCTCAAAGACATGTTGGAAGTCTCAAAGGCACTGAATCTGTGCTTGTCTAGAGGTTTAAAAGTCGTTCGTGATCTCTCAAAGACATGTTGGAAGTCTCAAAGGTACTGAATCTGTGCTTGTCTAGAGGTTTAAAAGTCGTTCGTGATCTCTCAAAGACATGTTGGAAGTCTCAAAGGTACTGAATCTGTGCTTGTCTAGAGGTTTAAAAGTCGTTCGTGATCTCTCAAAGACATGTTGGAAGTCTCAAAGGTACTGAATCTGTGCTTGTCTAGAGGTTTAAAAGTCGTTCGTGATCTCTCAAAGACATGTTGGAAGTCTCAAAGGCACTGAATCTGTGCTTGTCTAAAGGTTTAAAAGTCGTTCGTGATCTCTCAAAGACATGTTGGAAGTCTCAAAGGCACTGAATCTGTGCTTGTCTAGAGGTTTAAAAGTCGTTCGTGATCTCTCAAAGACATGTTGGAAGTCTCAAAGGTACTGAATCTGTGCTTGTCTAGAGGTTTAAAAGTCGTTCGTGATCTCTCAAAGACATGTTGGAAGTCTCAAAGGTACGGAATCTGTGCTTGTCTAGAGGTTTAAAAGTCGTTCGTGATCTCTCAAAGACATGTTGGAAGTCTCAAAAGCACTGAATCTGTGCTTGTCTAAAGGTTTAAAAGTCGTTCGCGAATGGCAGAGGCAAGGGACAGTGACAATGAACTAATAGGACAATGCCCTAGACTGTGACCATACAGTATATTAGTATTATTATCATCATTACTTGCTAAGCTACGACCCTAATGGAAAAGCAGGATGGTTTAAACCCAGGGGCTACAACAGGAAAAATAGCCCAGTGAGGAAAGGAAGCAAAGAACAAAATATTTTAAGAACAGTAACATTAAAATAAATATCGCTTTATAAGCTATAAAAACTTTAATAAAACAAGAGAAACAGAAATAAGATAGAAAACTGTGCCCGAGTATACCCTCAAGCAAGAGAACTCTAACCCAAGACAATGGAAGACCAGGATACAAAAGTTATAGTAGTACCCAAGACTAGAGAACAAAGGTACAAGCCCTCCCTCCACCCAAGCTAAGACATGTGAGGTTTAAAGGTTTAAAAGCCACTCATGAATGGAGGAGGCAAGGGATAGTGACATATGCCCTAGCAGGACAATGTCCTAGAGACTGGCAATATATACACATGAGCAGAGCCCAATCCTCCGCTCCATCAAGCTAGGACAATGGAGTTCCAGGTGATGGCTGCTGATGACTCAAAGAAAATTAAATAAAAAAAAAAAAAGAGGGAAGGCAAATAAAAAACGAAAAAGCTAATAAACATAACGATAAACTAACAAATTAAATAAATGCCATAAATATGCGAAAGTAAAAGGACAAATTTTACATTACCCTCGCCATCAAACAAAATGCGTTTAGGCTCGACGACGTCCCAACCGGAGTTTAATAAAGACCACGAAATTCTACCTATTTCTAATCCCAGAGAAAGGAAGCGTTCTCTGTATTCACTTTATTACTCTTCTTAACAAAGAGAAAAATTTGAATCTGAGAAATGATATGGCTTGTGTAAGAGATGAATGAAAGAATTCCACCATACAGGATCTTTTTCAAGTTTAATTTTATTTTATTTTTTTGTAGAGTTTTTAGATTAAACAAAGCTTAGCGAAACATAAAAAGAAATTAAACTAAGCTTACTGCAGTTATTTCGTTTAATCCTAACATTTTATTTTTCATAAAAGTAAAAAACAAAGAATGCTAGAATTATAAGATCAATAGAAGAAAGTGAAAATATTAGAAATTGCAATAATTTTAGTGAAATAACCCCGTATACGTTAACTGATGTTGTGAGGATAGATTTGGAAGAGCAACAGAAATCTTACCAGAATCTGTGTTAATGGGAAAAAGAATGATACAAATCTACTGATGCTAATGGACCAATATAATTCAATGACACTAATATACTAATACACATTAATGACTTCTAATATACCTACACACTTTAATGACACTGATACATCCATATACGTCAATGACACTAACATACACACACACACACTTTAATGTCACTATTATACGCACACACACTTTAATGTCACCAATATACGCACACACTTCAATGACACTAATATACCCAAAGACATTAATGACTCAAATATACCTAAACACTTCAATGACATTAAAATACCTACACACTTCAGTGACACAATTATACCCACACACCTCAATGACACTAAAAGACCCACACACTTCAATGACACTAATATACCCACACACTTCAATTATGCCAATCTATAAAAAATAAGACCAATATTT
>NC_090761.1:69752969-69755469 GCF_036898095.1 Palaemon carinicauda | reverse complement strand
CATTCGTGTGTACATCCTTACCATCCTTGTGAACTAAGATTGGGGTGTTTGGGGGAGCTTATAGTCTATCTGCTCAGTCATCAGAGCCACTCTCTGGCCACGTCTGGTCCTAGGTTGGGTGGAGAGGGCGGCTTTGGCGCTGATCATATATGGCATCGTAGGGCATTGTCCTGCTTGTTAGGGCAATGTCATTGTCCCTTGCCTCTGCCATTCATGAGCGACCTTTAAACCTTTCAACTTCCTCTGATGGACAGAAGGAGAAGGAAGTTTTTCTGGCAATCTCGGGCAAGAAGTTAAAAGTGGCAGAAACGAAATGGAGGTCGCTACTTTACATTTCCTCCCCTTCCCCCTAACAGTCTGCTTAATCGGAAATGAAAAACAGGTTTCGAAAAATAAGCTGCTGTGGCGGAGGTCTATGCTCTTAATTCGATTAAGCACTTGCGAAATTTCCGGACATTTCGACAAAACAAAAATGTAAAAGAAAACGTAAAAAATTATGTTATCAAAGAACATTATTCTTTTATTTAACCTGAAAACAAAAGGTATTTCTAAATATCTTTTTTTCTACCCCCCCCCCCAAACCTGTTTAATCCGATCAAGCTCTAGTGTAATTTCCAGACATTTAGACAAAAATTAAAAAAAAGACATAAAATCGATGTTATTAAAGAGTAACATTATTCTTTTATTTGCCCTGAAAACAAAAGATATATTCATGACGACGCCACACCATCTTTTTTTTTTTTGAGAAAAATAAAAACAAAACAAAAAACTTAAAAGAAGGCGTTAAAAGATGCTACTAAGGAGTAAAATTATTCTTTTATTAACCATGAAAACAAAAAGATATTTTTTAAGACAGTACCCCCACCATCTTATTTTCTCAGAAATAAAAGCTTTGCCAATGTCTAGTTACATATCTTTTGTTAGTTATACGTGACAAATTTTCCCTAAAAAGAGAAATAAAAAAAAACCTTTTTATTTACCCTGAAAAAAAAAAGATATTCTTTTCTCAGACTGAAAGCTTTGCCAATGTCTAGTTACATATCTTTTGTTAGCTATAGATGATCAAATTCTCCCCCAAAAAAAATAAAATAAAAAAGTCTAAAAAATATGTTATTAAAGAGTAACATTACTCATTCTTTATTTACCCTGAAAAAAAAAAAAAATTCATCTCAAAATAAAATTTTGCCAATGTTAAGTTACATAACTTTTGTTAACCATAGGTGACAAATTTTCCCTAAAAAGAGAAATAAAAAAACCTTTTTCATTTACCCTAAAAAAAAAAAAAGATATTCTTTTCTCAAAATAAAAGTTTTGCCAAAGGTTACATATCTTTTGTTAGCTATACATGATCAAATTCTCCCCCCAAAAAATAAAACAAAAAAATCTAAAAAAAATTGTTACTAAAGAGTAACATTACTCATTCTTTATTTACCCTGAAAACAAAAAAAATTTCATCTCAAAATAAAATTTTGCCAATGTTAAGATACATAACTTTTGTTAGCTATACATGATCATATTCTCCCCAAAAAAAATAAAATAAAAAAGTCTAAAAAATATGTTATTAACGAGTAATATTACTATTTTTTTATTTGCCCTGAAAACAAAAGAAATTTTTATCTGCAAATGAAATCTTTGCCGTTGTCTAGTTACATATCTTTTGTTAGCTATAGATGATCAAATTCTCCCCCCAAAAAAATAAAATAAAAAAGTCTAAAAAACATGTTATTAAAGAGTAACATTACTCATTCTTTATTTACCCTGAAAACAAAAAAATTTTCATCTCAAAATAAAATTTTGCTAATGTTAAGATAAATAACTTTTGTTAGCTATACATGATCATATTCTCGGCCCCCCACCAAAAAAAAAAAATTAATAAAAAAGTCTAAACAATATGTTATTAAAGAGTAACTTTACTATTTTTTTTAATAACCAGGAAAACAAAAAATATATTTATAACAGCGCCCCCACCAAAAAAAAAAAAATAAAAAAAAAAAAAAAAAAAAAATCTTTTCTCTTAGAAAAACCTTTGTCGGATTAGGTTGGACATCTTTTGTTAGTTAAACATGAACAAACTCTCCCACCCAAACAAAAAAGAAAAGTCTTAAAGGCTACTGCTATTGTTCGCAGAGTCCCAGGTCTCCCCTTATAATCTCCGAGAAGGAAAACAGACAATTAAACCCGAATAATTCTTATGTTGAGGAAAATCATCACACGAGTAGGAAAAAACACACAAAAACAAAATCCTACAATGACGCGTAACAACAGATTTATTAAAAAAAAAAAAAAAAAAAAAAAAAAAAAAAAAAAAAAAAAAAAAAAAAAAAAAAAAAAAAAAATTAAATTCCTTACCAGTGTACTTCATCCTCTTCACTTTCGTTTAAAACAATTACTATTTATTTTATTTATCATAAAACTTAAAATTCATAATCGAGGAACAGACCAAAAAAGGACCGGATGGAAATATACTTTTTCTTGAATCCTAAACTCGTAACATAGGCCT
>NC_090761.1:69722969-69740469 GCF_036898095.1 Palaemon carinicauda | reverse complement strand
GCTACAGATTTATAAAAACTCGTATTATGTAGCAATAAAGCAGTGCTCGTGTTTGTTCGTTCGTTCGTTTAAAAACGCCTTGCCTTCTTCAAGACACGGGCTCTTGCGTTGGCAGCACGTAAAGTGTTTGTGTTTAAGTTTGCATGACAATTTGTATATAAGTATTCAATTCTAGTCAAATAATTTGCCTCATATCACTATTTCATTTCAGCAAAATAAAAGTATCCAGACAACATATAGCAATGCAATAATTTAGTTGCAAAAGGATTATTATTATTATTATTATTATTATTATTATTATTATTATTATTACTTGATAAGCTACAACCCTTGATGGAAAAGCAAGATGCTATAAGCACGAGGTCTCTAACAGAGAAAATAGCTCCGTGAGGAAAGACAGAAAGGAAACTACAAGAAAAGTAATTAACAATTAATATGAAATATTTTGAGAACAGTAGCAACAGTAAAATAAATATTTCATATGTAAACTATAAAAACTTAAAAAAAACAAGAGGAAGAGAAATAAGATAGAATAGTGTGCCAGGGTGTACCCTCAAGCAAGAGAACTCTCCCGAAAGACAGTGAAGACCATGGTACAGAGGCTATGGCACTTAGTAGTATATGTAGTTAAACATATAAACCACGATTCTATGATTTACACCAATCCAATATAATTTTCATGTTTATCTGTTCAAATATATTTAAATATAGAAAGCCAATGGATTGCCAAAGTTTAAAGTTCTAAATGTGCAATGCATTTTCACAAACCTCAGAAAATTGTGAAAACTTTGAGGTATAATGACACACAGATCGATCAATAGGATAACTGGAATTAAAACTACAATGGGATACGATAATATAATGCCAGAGATAAGTGAAAAATATAATCTGATATGTTCATACACTAAGATTGTTCCACTGTCTTGGGTTAGAGTTTTCTAGCTTGAGGGTACACTCAGGCACACTATTCTATGTTATTTCCCTTCCTCTTGTTTTGTTAAAGTTTTTATAGTTTATATAGGAGATATTTATCTTAATGTTGTTACTCTTCTTAAAATATTTTATTTTTCCTTGTTTCCTTTCCTCGGTGGGCTATTTTCCCTGTTGAAGCCCTTGGGCTTAAAGCATTTTGCTTTTCCAACTAACTTAGCTTGTAATAATAATAATAATAATAATAATAATAATAATAATAATAATAATAATAACCGATTTCAAACGATAACCCAACGAAAATCTAACCGAGAAGATAAAATTCAGTTAATTAATTAACATTCATTCGTAGCAACACACAGAACAGACACAGAAACCAAATAAGACTAGAGGGCCACTCAGTAGAGAGCGAATCTCTGCCGCAGCAGCTTTTTCTCGACTTTTAGCTCGACCTTGACCTTTGACCTTAACATGTGCCGGTATTAATCAGCGTGGATTTTCATATACTCAAATATGAAACTAAGTTTGAAGTCTTTGTGGCAACGATGTCCAAACTTATAGCTGATTACGTGAATTGGACATTTGGCTTGACTGTGACCTTGACCTTCCAAAATTTAACCATTTTCATCTTTTTACATAGCAGTTAATCCCTGCAAGCTTCATTACTCTAAGATTAAAATTGTGGCCAGGAAGCTGTTCAGTAATAAACACACACACATAAACAAGGGCGAAAACATAACCTCCTTTCAACTTCCTTGCCGGAGGTAATTACTAAACAAGAAAATAAAGATGACAATGGAAAAAGAAGCACTTTAGTCAATTTGTTTTAGTGAGACAGATTTGCACCTATTCGCAGGGGTGACCTTTTAGTTCGGAAAAGCTTCCTGATAGCTGATTGGTCGGAAGTATCCGGACAAAAATACTTCCGACCAATCAGCTATCAGGGAACTTATCCGAGCTAAAAAGGACACCCCTGCGAGTCGGTGTAAATCTTCCTCACCAAAAAAAATTAACTATAGAACACAAGCACCCAAGCAGAGCCAGTGAACAACACCGAGAGTCAAATGCAAATTCTATGGAAAGCAATTTTCGAGAAATCTGCATTTTGAATATTCAGTTGAGTGGAACCCCCGAAAAGCGGGTCTCTTGCCAAGCCTCATATGCAACGCTCAACACTCGGCCCTGAAAAGCATAAAATATAAACGAAGCTTCATGAAATGCAACATGGAGGAGCAAGAGGAAGGACGCTGATGTAAAACAGGCTTCAACTTTTGCAATAACTTGAGATAGAAAAGCTATATTCTTAGACGATATTACAAAAATATAGACATCTACAGCTCAAAAGAAGGGCATTTGTATATGCAATGATGCAAGCAGAATTAACGATAATAAAAAAAATAATAATAATAATATTAATATTAATATTATTATTATTATTATTATTATTATTATTAGATGGAGACGAATTGTGAAATCTAACCGAGGCCCTTTGCGTCAATAGGCGTGGGAGGAGATTATTATTATTATTATTATTATTATTATTATTATTATTATTATCATCATCATCATTACTCGCTAAGCTACAACACTAGTTGGAAAAGCAGGATGCTTTAAGCCCCAGGGCTCCAAGGAAAAACAACACAGCATAAAAGGAAATATATAAACTACAAAAGAAGTAATGAACAATAAATATAAAACATTTTAAAAACATCAACATAATTGAAATAAATCTTTTCACCTTGTTCAACCTAAAAACATTAAAGTTCTGTTATCTTATCTTTCTTTCCATAATATCAAGATGGAACCACAGAATTAGATGGTGAGATAAGGTGAAGGATGATATGGAGAGAAGAGGTTTGGTCGAAGAGGATGTCTTTGATGGAAGGTATTAGAAAGGGCGCATCAGGAAACCGACCCCTTAATGTAAGGATACCGTTGGGGAAGAGTTACAAGGATTTTTCATGTTTCAAAGACCTTTTAGTCTATCCGCGAAGACTCCTTTTGCTCTTGAGTAGAGCGATTCATTTTAAGCATTTTGAGTTCTTATGATCTTGAACTTGTTTACTATGTTACTGTTTACTACATCCGCTGGAGGTCTATCCCAGAAAACGAGAGAGAGAGAGAGAGAGAGAGAGAGAGAGAGAGAGAGAGAGAGAGAGAGGTACAAGGATTTTGGATGTCTTGAAGACTTTTTAGTCCATCCGCGGAGACTCCTTTTGCTCTTGGGTTGAGCTATTCATTTTAAGAGTTCTTATGATCCGTTTACTACATCGGCTGGGAAGTCTAGAGAGAGAGAGAGAGAGAGAGAGAGAGAGAGAGAGAGAGAGAAAGAGAGGTACAAGGATTATGGATGTCTCGAAGACTTTTTAGTCCATCCGCGGAGACTCCTTTTGCTCTTTGGTTGAGCGATGCCTTTTAAGAGTTCTTATGATCCGTTTACTACATCGGCTGGGATGTCTAGAGAGAGAGAGAGAGAGAGAGAGAGAGAGGTACAAGGATTTTGGATGTTTCGAAGACTTTTTAGTTCATCCGTGGAGACTCCTTTTGCTCTTGGGTTGAGCTATTCATTTTAAGAGTTCTTATGATCCGTTTACTACATCGGCTGGGAAGTCTAGAGAGAGAGAGAGAGAGAGAGAGAGAGAGGTACAAGGATTTTGGATGTCTCGAAGACTTTTTAGTCCATCCGCGGAGACTCCTTTTGCTCTTTGGTTGACGATGCATTTTAAGAGTTCTTATGATCCGGCTGGGAAGTCTAGAGAGAGAGAGAGAGAGAGAGAGAGAGAGAGAGAGAGGTACAAGGATTTTGGATGTCTCGAAGACTTTTTAGTCCATCCGCGGAGACTCCTTTTGCTCTTGGGTTGAGCTATTCATTTTAACAGTTCTTATGATCCGTTTACTACATCGGCTGGGAAGTCTAGAGAGAGAGAGAGAGAGAGAGAGAGAGAGAGAGAGAGAGAGGTACAAGGATTTTGGATGTCTCGAAGACTTTTTAGTCCATCCGCGGAGACTCCTTTTGCTCTTTGGTTGACGATGCATTTTAAGAGTTCTTATGATCCGTTTACTACATCGGCTGGGAAGTCTGAGAGAGAGAGAGAGAGAGAGAGAGAGAGAGAGAGAGAGAGGGCACATCATAACCTATGATCAAGTGAAAGTGGAGAAAGTCACGTTCGAGTCATATCTCAGAATATGGAGAAATTTATGATTCAGCCGATGTAAATAGGATACATGGGGGACTACCTTTTAGCCTCAGTGGCCATTACTAAACTCTCTCTCTCTCTCTCTCTCTCTCTCTCTCTCTCTCTCTCTCTCGCAACTTATCTATGTGGATATATAATTTAAATTCATATACAATGTGGAATTCAAAGTCTTCCCTTTCTAGGAAAATCAAGCAAATAACCAAGGCAAATATTTAAGAAATCCACGATGAGGCTTTATCAGTATTCATTAATATCAAAATTATATATATATATATATATATATATACAGGGTATATAAATATATTTTCATATATACGTATGTAATTAAATTTATTTATTTATTTACACACGCACACACACATACATATATATATATATATATATATGTATATATATACATATACATATATATATATATATATATATATATGTATGTGTATGTGTGTGTATGTTTATATATATAAATATATTTATTTATTCATTTACACACACACACACACACATATATATATATATATATATATATGTATAAACATATTATTATATATACATATATATAGTATATAATTATAAATATATACATATCAACACATATATATGCATATACTGGTGTGCGTGTATGTGTGAAGCAAAGTCCATCTAGACCCCGCACTTTCTGATCCACGATCATCGTTCGCATATAATGCCTACAAAAGTCAAAAGCCGTCACCAAGCTTACGTTTAACCTTAAGAGTAATTGACCCACCAAACGAGATTGCACCTTTCAAAACCAATTACATTAATTACATCTTTGGCGACTTCAAAACCAATTACATTAACTACATCTCTCGCGACGACTCAAAATATTCCCCAATTACGTGCTTGCGCACCACACCCTCAAACGTTTGTAACACTTCGAGTAATTGCCAGGCCGCTCGTGAATAGCAGAGGCATCAGGCAATGACATTGCCTTATCAGGCAGGACAATTCCCCAGAGACTGGCCATAATACATATGATCAGCGCCCAAGGTCGCTCTCCACCCGAGGTAGAAACAAGGAGGGCCAGGCAATGGCTGCCGATGACTCAGCAGCTAGACCTATAGACTTAGAGGAAAAATATTCTTAGCACAAAATGATGGCGAGGTTGCAACGACCAAAGGAACTGACGAGTGGGAGCAGGACTTGGACGACATTCTGGTGAACACCAGGCAAGGACGTTACCACCAGGCCACCACAACTCTTGACGCTCAGGGCATGAGGAAACTAAAATGAAATCATGTCACTATCTTGGTCATCAAATTGGCACGGTGGTCGCTTTCCTGATGACATCGCCCGTGATTAACAAGAACGGAGTTATTCATGCATGGAAAACAATTAACCTAAATGATACAAATGAAGACATTTTCGGATAAGACATGTGTGAAGGGCAGACGTCAAAGAAATTAATTAAATGGTGGGTATATCGAGAGCTTTTTTTTATGTCTTTATATCAATGTGTTTTTATCTTTTATCTAATTTATGTGGGCTCTATTATATATTTATCGCCCAATGTTATTATCGAGTGAGTGGCACATACACAATATATGTATATATATATATATATATATATGTGTGTGTGTGTATGTATATATATACATATATATACATATATATATATATATATATATATACTGTATATATATATATATATATATTATATATATATATATATTATATATATATATACTATATATATATATATATATATACATATATAATTATATATATACATTTTTCTTTATGACCGATTATAAATATTCTGAAAATACTTAAAAGCACATTTGTATTCGTCTGATAACCTAAACAAATTAAAACATATATCTTAAAACCAATTTTTATCCAATCTTTTATTCAAACTTCAATCACCTCAAACCATTTAATTTTTACCTTCATTTCCCCCATTCATTACCCCTACATAAAAAACAGCTCCTTCATTTCCTTAATGAAGTATTCTCTCCACATCATTCATCACTCCAACCCCACGTGTTCATTTCCTCCATCATTTGATCATCAATCTTTCCACTCCTCTCTTCCCCGTCCGCAATCCTAACTATCAACTAACAACATTTCGGTTCCCCGCTAAGCAAATACTCCAACAATGACCTCAGTAAACTTCGTTTGTGTAAAGCTTAGCTGGCCTCTCTGTTTGTTCAGCCTGGTTTGTTTGTCGTTTGTGTTTACACAAACATTCATTTACATGAAGGTCATTTATATGGAAATGATTTTGGGGGATAAAAAAGTGGTAGCCGAGTTGATAACGGTTTTGTGGCTGTGATATTTTTTGTCTGGTCATTATAACTGAAGCTTCAGTTGAGGAAATTACAGTTGATATTAATTTCAAAGACCCATTTGGTATTAGTTTCAGACAGCTAAGGGATTTTGACCTTTTAAGTGACCTATTAAGTGACCTTTTAAATGACCTTGCAAGGATTTGGAATGAGCTTTAATTTAGGCATTGGTACGTCACTCACTGACAAATGTAGTCTCTAAATAATCAACAATTATAGAACAAAATCATTGGTGTTTTCATTCAGTGCCAACATCAGGAGATTAAACCTATGATGTTTGAATTACAATATCATCATCATATCCTCCTTCGTCTATTGACGCAAAGGGCCTAATTTCATCATAATCATCTCCCACGTTTACTGACATAAAGGACACCAATTTAATCAACAACATTATCATCATCATCATCATCATCATCTCCTCCTACGCCTATTGACGAAAAGGGCCCAGTTTCATCATCATCATCATTATCATCATCATCATCACCTCCTACGTCTACTGACGTAAAGGACCCAGTTTCATCCTCATCATCATCACCATCATCATTATCATCATCATCATCATCTCCTCCTCCTACGCCTATTACAGCAAAGGGCCCAATTGCATTTTCATCATCTCATCATCATCATCTCTTCCTCCTACGCCTATTGGCCCAAAGGGCCCAATTGAATTTTCATCATCATCATCATCATCTCCTCCTACGCCTATTGACGCGAAGGACCCAATTGCATTTTCATCATCATCATCATCATCTCCTCCTACGTCTATTGACGCAAAAGGGCTCAATTTCCTCATAATCATCACCATCATCATCCTCATCATCATCTCCTCCTACTCTTACAGACGTAAAGGACCCAAATTCTTCATTATCATCACCATCTCGTCCTACGCCTATAGACGCAAAAGGCCCAATTTCATCATCACCATCATCATCACCACCACCATCTCCTCCTACGCCTATAGATGTGAAGGACCCAATTTCATCATCATTTCCTACGCCTATTAACGCAAAGGGCCCAATTTCTTCATCATTATCATCATCTCCTCCTACGCCTATTGACGCGAAGGACCCAATTTCATCATCATCTCCTACGCCTATTGACGCAAAGGGCCCAAATTCATCATCTCTTCCTACGCCTATTGACGCAAAGGGCCCAAATTCATCATCTCTTCCTACGCCTATTGACGCAAAGGGCCCAAATTCATCATTTCTTCCTACGCCTATTGAAGCAAAGGGGCCAAATTCATCATCTCTTCCTACGCCTATTGACGCAAAGGGCCCAAATTCATCATCTCTTCCTACGCCTATTGACGCAAAGGGCCCAAATTCATCATCTCTTCCTACGCCTATTGACGCAAAGGGCCCAAATTCATCATCTCTTCCTACGCCTATTGAAGCAAAGGGCCCAAATTCATCATCTCTTCCTACGCCTATTGACGTAAAGGACCCAAATTCACTTAAAAAATGAATTAAAGAAAGTAATATACGATTTCAGATATTAGCAAACAGTATTTCAATACTTCTCTCCTTTACGAAAGAAATTTTAACCATATTTCTTTTTTCTTCAGTTTATTTCAATGCTAAATATCATTATGTCATTGTTAATTCCATGAAGATCTTGAAAAAGATTCATGTGATATAGATCCCTGATCAAAGCAACTACGTTACCAAAACATAAAAGAAGATTTATTGTATATGAGTTTCGTGATTAATATCAATAACGGAAAAGTAATCAAAAAGATGACTCTGTGGGTTTATTGGTTTTAAATCGAATTACAGCAAAGTGCGTCTTGACATGTATGTTCAAAGAGAGAGAGAGAGAGAGAGAGAGAGAGAGAGAGAGAGGAAGTTCGAAAGAATACCACTGTCAAAGAGAGAGAGAGAGAGAGAGAGAGAAGAGGAGAGAGAAAGTTCGAAAGAATCCCACTATCAAAGAGAGAGAGAGAGAGAGAGAGAGACTCCAAGAATCCCATTATCAAAGAGAAAGAGAGAGAGAGAGAGAGAGAGAGAGAGAGAGAGAGAGAGAGACAATCCCAGCTATCATATTCAATTTTCGTATTGATTGAACTAAGAAAATCTGACAGCAAATAAATTATGTCTATTACGCTCATTATAATATCGATTTTCCAACAAGAAAATATTAAATAACTTTTTTAAGAGTTATAGATCAATGCAACGAATATGCAACATGCAAAGGACTTCAGTGATCATGCATGCAAAGGATGATGTGATGACTAATATGCATAGATTTGGTTCGATTACTTTAACAAGTAAAAATAACCACATTTTCTTCCCAACAGTTTATTGGGAGGAGAGTGATGGAAATGGAGGTACAGGGAACGAGAAGGAGAGAGAGACCAAAGCGAAGGTGGGTGGACTGTATCAAGGATGACCTTCGATCAAAGGGATTAACCGGTGATGAAGTGTGGGACAGAGGTAGATGGAGAAAGCTGACCAGAAACATCGACCCCACATAAAAGTGGGAAAAGATGCAGACAAAGAAGAAGAAGAAGAATGCAAACGCAAGCACATAGAGATTCCACTCTTCCCACCGCATCTAACCAGGGTATGACTATTGCCTCACCCCCCTGGTCGAGGGACGAGGAGAGACTGAGTAGTTATACGTCTAGTAATGCCATTGAACGTGAACAGAAATAAATATATACATTAAATTCATATATATATCTAGACATTTTCTCTTTATTATGTAGGGATATATATATATATATATATACTGTATATATATATATATATATATACAGTATATGTATATATATATATATATATATATACAGTATATATGTATATATATATATATATATACAGTATATATGTATATATATATATATATATACAGTATATATGTATATATATATATATATATACACATTACACTGCATGTGTATTGGGGGATGGGGGGATGAATGTATACATAATTGAAATAAAAAAAGCCTTAGTAAAAACACACAATAAACAAAACCACAAAACAAAAAAAAAAAATAGCACAAAAGCACCAACGTAGTACCCAAGCAGACCCCGTGAACAACACTGAGAGTCAAATGCAAATTCTATGGAAAGCAATTTTCGAGAAATCTGCATTTTGAATATTCAGTTGAGTGGAACCCCCGAGAAGCGGCTCTCTTGCCAAGCCTCATAGGCAACGCTCAACACTCGGCCCTGAAAAGCATAAAATATAAACGAAGCTTCATGAAATGCAACATGGCGGAGCAAGAGGAAGGACGCTGATGTAAAACGGCCTTCAACTTTTGCAATAACTCGCTTGAATTAGTTAGGATGAACGTTTTAGTTTCTCGCCCCTCAAAAATTGGAAAAAATGGAGAGGGGAGAGAGAGAGAGAGAGAGAGAGAGAGAGAGAGAGAGAGATTCTTATCTTGAAAGCATTCGTATAACATGACGTGCAATTGTTGACAATAATACTAATAATAATAATACTAATAATAATAATAATAATAATAATAATAATAATAATAATAATAATAATAATAATAATAATAATAATCACCATCATCATCATAATAATAACAGCAATAAAAATAAAAATAATAATAATAACAACAACAACAACAACAACAATATCAACAACAATAACAACAACAACAACAACAACAACAATAATAATAATAATAATAATAATAATAATAATAATAATAGTGGTCGATCTTCTATTAAAAATATTGTAACTACATTGCAAAAATCTTTCAATCACCAAATTAATTTCTCAGGTCACAACTACGGAGCAAATCTGGCGCACTTCAAAATTTGGAAATTCAGATTATCGCTTTTTTGATAAAAGTAGGTCTATATTGTTTTTTACTATTTTTTGTTATTCATTAAGGCCAATTCCATACGTATATGCAAAGTTAATGAAAAAGCAAGATTTAACTCATGTTAAAGCGATTCCCTGGAAACTTATAGAGCAATATTACATTCTTTACGTACATGGAGGTTAGTCAACTGTAGTTCACCCCAAAAAATTCTTGAAAGCAAAAAGCTAAAATCTATAAGGGGAAACCATTATGATAACTATATATATATATATATATATATACACATATATATATATATATACACACACATATATATATATATATATATATACACACTGTCAATTCACGTCAGGGGCATGGCCAGTTTCCAATACAAAGCTGGCAAGTGTAGATTGGTGATGGTGGGAGACTTTCCTGTTATCGCTCACAGCAAACCAACCTAGTATGGGTGGCCCGGACTAGTACAGTTTTGCTGATCATGGAGGTACACAAACCCTTTCCCAACGTTAATCTATGCCCACTCAGAAAAGGATATATAAATATATGTATGTGTATATATATATATATATATATATACTGTATATATATACATACACGACTTTAATAACCTTGAAGAATTTTGAAGAATGAAATATAATACTACCGTAAATTACATACTTAATTTTTTTATGTCTGTACTTGGGTATACCGTTGAAAACAGGGCGCACTTTAATAATTTTCTTCTGATCAAATAGTTTTTTCTCCTAAATCTTGATAATCTTCATTTCTATGAACATTATTTCTCTTCTATAAATTTTGTTATGATATTTTATTTGCATCCATTATTATAATTACTTTTTATAACAGAGCATATAAATATTAACTGTTAATAATATTCAAGAGAAATAATTTATTTTTTGTATTTTTTCCCCTTCACGCCTTCATGAAGTTTAAATATTGTATAATGAATAACTACATATCTCTTGAATGATAAACAGATCGCAACGAGGAACCCAAGAAGCTTTATAAAATAAAATACTGATCAAAGAAAATCAAGAGAGCATCAAAAAAAAAAAAAAAAAAAAAAAAAAAAAATTAAAAAAAAAAAAAAAACTGAATTTACCGCCAAAGTTTATGGTCTCTCAGAGTAGAACGTAATCTTAGCCATCATCGACAGCCATAAATAAAGATATCTCTGAATATAAATTCTTATTATGTTTAAGTGATCTAACTAAAATGAGAAATAGGTATGACTAATGAAAGATGCCCAGATAAATATTTTACCCATAAATTAAGGGCTAAAGATTAAATCTTCTCAGGATGAAAAGGATGTTTCGGGAATCCGATGTAAAACCAAAAATATAAATCAATACGTACATGAGTATATTTTTACGGAGAATTTCCGATTACAATTACGGTTTTTTTTTTTAACCCTTTTACCCCCAATGGACGTACTGGTACGTCCTAGCAAAAAACTGCTATTCATATTTTTTTTGCATATTTTTGATAACTTTATGAGAAACTTCAGGCATTTTCCAAAAGAATGAGACCAACCTGACCTCTTTATGACGAAAATTAAGGCTGTTAGAGCAATTTAAAAAATATATATTGCAAAATGTGCTTGAAAAAAAAAAAGAAAAAAAAAACGCCTGGGAGCTAAGGGTTGGAAAGTTCCAAATAGCCTGGGAGTAAAAGGATTAACAGCGTGTTCTCAGGCGTATTTCAGTAAAATACAGGCGACCGTAATTTGTACCCAACTCTGTTATTATCTTTTATGGGTTAGTGACCGTAATATCACTCTACGTTAATATATCTGTTTTTTAAACGGTAAATCCTGGGAACATTTATTCCAGGATTTTAACAGTTTTTAACGGCAAATTTTGAGCAGTGCATAATTAAAACTAAAATTAATTAATTAATTGCTTTTAACCTGCATAAACACAATTTAGTGAAATCCAAAAATTACAAACGATGAACGATAATTAACTCTCTTTATCAAAGACAATATATTAAATAAATATAGTAGGTTCACTGAAACACACACAAAAAAAAAAAAAAAAAAAAAAAAAAACTTAGAAAAGTAAAAGAATATTAAAGAAATTGTTCCCAGAAATGATGAATATTCCTTATAATCGTTAAATCAACTAATGATATCACTAAAAAAGTCTTTAAACATTCTCCATAATGCTTATCAAACATTCACTTTCCATCAGGAAATGAATTGCAAATAGCCCTTATCTCATGAGGATATTAACATGGTCTGGAGACTGATGAGATGAAATTATCAAGGTTATATGTATCTTCACTTCGTCTCATTATTATTATTATTATTATTAAATGCTAAGCTACAACCCTAGTTGGAAAAGCAGGATGCTATAAGCCCAGGGGCCCCAACAGGGAAAATAGCCCAGTGAGGAAAGGAAATAAGGAAAAATAAAATATTTTAGGAATAGTAACAATATTAAAATAAATATTTCCTATTTAAACAATATAAACATTAAGAGAACAACTTGTTAAAAATTTGCCGTAAAAAACAGGTAAAAATCTTGGAATAAATGTACCGAGGCACTTGCCCTTTTAAAAACAGATATATTGACATTCAGGAGGGGTAGTATTGCCATCAACCCGCAAAAGATACTAACAAAGTAAGGTAAAAATTTACGGTCACCTGTATTTTACTGAAATACGACTAAGAATAGTAGATTTTTTAAGAATTTCAGGTTAAAATTACCGTTTTCTTTTAACAATAACTTAATTCAAGTTAAATAAAATGGGAAAAAATTTAAATTTGATTAAATGCTGTAAAATTTCTTATTTTTACAATTAACTTTTAACTTATATCTTATTATATAAAACGCTATAGTCATTAAAGTATATATATATACATACATATATATATATATATATATACTGTATACATATATATATATATATATATATACTGTATACATATATATATATATATATATATTATATATGTATACAGTATATATATATATATATATATAATATATATATATATACGGTGTATATATATATAGATATACATATATATATATATATATGTATACATATATATATATATATATATACGATATATATATATATATACGATATATATATATATATATATATACGATATATATATATATATATATACGATATATATATATATATATATATACGGTATATATATATATATATATATAGTATATGTACTTTCACTTCGGTCTCTTAACTTAATACAAGTTATCGAAAACGAAAATATATCTAAATTTTATGATATACTATTTAATTTCTCATTTTTACAAATAACTTTTAACTTAACAAAAACTAATTCCAAAATCTTATCATATAAAACACTAGTCATTAAGATATCTTCACTTCGATCTCTTAACTTAAGCCAAGTTAACGGAAACAGAAAAAAATTAGATAAATAATATGAAAATTATAATAAAAAACATTTACGCCATTTCCCCACCAACTTAAACTGACATATATTTTTCATGTTCGTCTTATGACTTCTCACAAATACATCCCGCAGCTTGATTTCCCATTTCTTCTGTATTAACATGTATTTTCATCTATTATTTAAATGTCATTCTCCTTTTCTTACATCATTGAAAGTAAATAAATAAATAAAAAAATGGTTATGATGGCGTTTGTAAACAGAATATTAACCCTTTCACCCCCAATGGACAAAACACTGTTTTTTACATGTTTTTGCATATTTTTGATAACTTTACGAGAAACTTCAGGCATTTTCCAAGAGAATGAGACCAACCTGACCTCTCTATGACAAAAACTAAGGCTGTTAGAGCAATTAAAAAAAATTTATATAGCAAAATGTGCTCGAAATTTCACCTTACCTTGGGGGTAAAAGGGTTAAAAGTAAGGGAAATTGAATATATTCTTACTAGTTACACATGAACAAGATACGTAAGATTGGAAGATCAACAGAATTTAGATAGCGTAACAGAATATATAAATGATAATCAACTACATAATATAAATATATTGAAATAGTTCAAAGCAAAATAGTATTGATCATTTGCCGTTCTTGTTGTTAAATTGCAGTTTTCGTCGTTAAATGAAAACTAAATCTTCTTTAAAATACGTTAATTAAATGCACACATACCTCGTCTAAAAGAAATCGACACCAGCTCTTGATAAAACAGCAATTTGTACACATTACCTGAAATGACACGAGATCAATGTTAGTATAACATAGGCTACAGAATAAGGAATTAATCAGAATAAATTAGAAAATAATAGACACAAAACACACACAAAGAAACACAAGTAAACATAAACACAAAGTCAAAGTTAGATAAATGATGTGGGATTTAACAACCTCACTCCAAAAATACTTGCTGCTTACGACTCTCCAGTCAATGCAAATTCCAATGTTGCCAGAGAGAGAGAGAGAGAGAGAGAGAGAGAGAGAGAGAGAGAGAGAGAGAGAGAGATTTATCTAATGAAATATTTTAGATTAGATAATATACGACTTGTAAAGGGAAAGGTCTTTCCTAAAAGAGAGAGAGAGAGAGAGAGAGAGAGAGAGAGAGAGAGAGAGATTTATCTAATAAAATATTTTAGATTAGATAATTTAAGAATTGTAAGGGGAAATTCCAATGTTGCCAGAGAGAGAGAGAGAGAGAGAGAGAGAGAGAGAGAGAGATTTATCTAATGAAATATTTTAGATTAGATAATATACGACTTGTAAAGGGAAAGGTCTTTCCTAAAGAGAGAGAGAGAGAGAGAGAGAGAGAGAGAGAGATTTATCTAATAAAATATTTTAGATTAGATAATTTACGAATTGTAAGGGGAAATTCCAATGTTGCCAGAGAGAGAGAGAGAGAGAGAGAGAGAGAGAGAGAGAGAGAGATTTTTCTAATAAAATATTTTAGATTAGATAATATACGACTTGTAAAGGGAAAAGTCTTTCCTAAGAGAGAGAGAGAGAGAGAGAGAGAGAGAGAGAGAGAGATTTATCTAATAAAATATTTTAGATTAGATAATTTACGAATTGTAAGGGGAAAAGTCTTTCCTAAAGAGAGAGAGAGAGAGAGAGAGAGAGAGAGAGAGAGAGAGAGAGATTTATCTAATAAAATATTTTAGATTAGATAATTTAAGAATTGTAAGGGGAAATTCCAATGTTGCCAGAGAGAGAGAGAGAGAGAGAGAGAGAGAGAGAGAGAGAGAGAGAGAGAGAGATTTATCTAATAAAATATTTTAGATTAGATAATATACGACTTGTAAAGGGAAAGGTCTTTCCTAAAGAGAGAGAGAGAGAGAGAGAGAGAGAGAGAGAGAGAGAGAGAGGGATCAAATTTTAAAATAAATAATTCACGAATTGTAAGGGGAAAAGAGTCTTTCCTAAAATGTTCTTTTAAACCGCTTTATAATTTTAAAAGTGTAAATTACAAAGATGATACGATAATAAAGAAGAAAATAACTAATAAAAGAGAAGTAGTATAACGTATTTGCTCTAAAATAATTAAATTAATCAGAAAGTTAATAATATTAGACGAGTCATCAGTGAGACAAGAGGTGCAGTATTTAGTTTAACTGGACATATCTAATATTCTTTTCTGACCAAGAATCAATATACAATATATATTCCCTACGATATACTTTGATTTAATACGATCATAAACAGTAAAATTTCATATAATAAGATCATGTACAGTATATATTCATCAGGATTAATAAAGAGTAGTGTATTAATCTTGTATTTTCATGTAATACAACCGTGTACACAAATGCAGCAAATTTAGCACATAACTGGATTATAAAAATTGTCTCCCCAAAAACGTATATATCAATATCTTTTAATATCAAATTTTTTGTATATTAATCTAAAAATCTAGAAATAAAAACAAATAATCTACAGGTGAAGATAAGTTTTTTTTTACTAATTAAATCTTTGTGCACTTCAGATACAATCAGGTGATGGTGTGCCAATTCAATTATTACCATAGTTACCCTTACATATTTCCCATAACGTATCACAGAAAATGTTACATAACAGTTATTTTTAACAGAAACTAGCGTATTTTGAAATCCCGCTCGCACACTCTCTCTCTCTCTCTCTCTCTCTCTCTCTCTCTCTATCTATCTATCTATCTATATATATATATATATATATATATATAGATAGATAGATAGATAGATAGATAGATAGAGAGAGAGAGAGAGAGAGAGAGAGAGAGAGAGAGAGAGAGAGAGAGAGAGCTACAGCATATTAAGAAAGTCATCAAGATATCATGATTGCTGAATTGTAAATGAACAATGGATATTCTATGGCAAACACGCATTTATATATATATATATATATATATATATATATATATATATATAGTCTTCTTTCAATTTAGAAAAAACCAATGATTTACTTCCACCCTAGCTTCATGTATAGTAGTGTTTTCTTCGTAACAATTTATGTTAGTTTTCAAAATATGGTACATTCCCCTATATCATAGACACTAAGGCACTACTTCAAATACTTTTCCACTACACATAACCAAAAATACCTTTGTTTTCCCTTTTCTCTGGAGGACACTTTAGAACTATATCCAATTCCAACCAGCGTGCGGTTCTAAGTTCTCTCCATATCTAAGTTCCTTCAAAGAAACATATATTATTCTTTCTTAACCTGAAACTCTGACAAATTATTTCCGAACTACAGGGGCACTCAGTAGAGCGCAGACCTCCGCCGCGGCAGCTTATTTCTTGACCTTGACCTTTGGCCTTTATATGCATTAATTGGCTTGGATTTTTATACACTCAAATATGAACCAAGTTTGAAGTCTGTGAAAACGAATTGGACATTTTGCTTGACCGTGATTTTGACCTTCCAAAATTTAATCATTTCCAGCTTTATACGTAAGTTAATCCCTGCAAGTTTCATTACTCTATAATCAAAATTCTGGCCAAGAAGCTGTTCACAAACGCACACACGCACAAACAGGGGGCGAAAACATAACCTCCTTCCAACTTCCTCACGTATACTGAACAAAGGGTCTCATGAAGCGAGTCTACCTCCTCTTCTCTTCTAATCAGATTCGCCATTCACACCTGACTTCCTCAAATATATTTGGCTCCTTATTCCCCTCATACGGCCCATTGTTTCTTTATATAGAAATTCCCCATCTGTTAAATATTTCACAGAGCTTTTACTCTATTCCTGGCTTTATCTGCTCTTGATATTCCCCGTCTTTCATCTTGTCATCATCAGTTGTATATGAATAAATATATGCATGCAATTTATCTGTTTACCTATCTAACTATATATA
>NC_090761.1:69715469-69720469 GCF_036898095.1 Palaemon carinicauda | reverse complement strand
TTTGAACTGAAGTGGCCATCAATTCGACATCAAATACCAGAGAAAAAAAGTCAATATGGGTCAAGTGGAATACGAGGTCACTTTTATAAAAAGATTCAATTCCAATGTCACCCTTCAACTTTGCCCTGAAATAGAACGTAACTGAAATCTTCATGTTATTACCTCCGACAACGAAGTTGGAAGGAGGTTATGTTTTACCCCTTGTTTGTGTGTGTGTGTGTGTGTGTTTGTGAACAGCTTCCTGGCCACATTTTTAATCGTAGAGCAATGAAACTTGCAGAGATTAACTGTTATGTAAAAAGCTGAGAATGATTAGATTTTGGAAGGTCAAGGTCAAAGGTCCAAGTCACGGTCAAGCAAAATGTCCAATTCACGTAATCAGCCATAAGTTTGGACACCGTTATCACAGAGACTTCAAACTTGGTTTATATTCGAGTATATGAAAATCCACGACAATTAATACATGTTAAGCTCAAAAATCAAGGTCAAAGTCAAGCAAAAGGTAAAAAAATAAGCTGCCTCAGCGGAGGTCTGCGCTCGCATATATACATATATATATATATATGTATATATATATTTATTGTATATATATACATATATATATATATATATATGTATATATATTTATTGTATATATATATATATATATATATATATATATATATATATATATATATACATATATACATATATATGAATAAATAATATGCCTATATATGCATACATAATGTATTAAACCATCGGATATAAACATAAATCTACACTAATATATATAATAAAAAAAATTTGGACTAGAAAATAAATACAAAATACAAATAAAAAAAAAGTTCTTCAATCAAAAGCAAAGAACCACATAAACTTAATCAGCTGCAGCAACTCAAATATTCTACTCACATCACTGACCGACCCCTGGGTACAAATGCCAAGACACATTTGGGTACAGAACATGGCCATTACCTCCTGTGTGTGAACCAACATATATATATCTCTCTCTCAAAGGAAGATATAAAGCAGAAGTATGTTGTGACAAATGATATCCCGCGGTTTCTTTTAGATTTCCTTAAACTTCTGTTTCTCTTTATGTTGCTTCACTAGTCTTGGGTGGTCTATAAGTACGGTCTTACTGATAGCATTATCTGGGTAGAAATATGAGTAAAAGAGAAATTTCTCAGCTCGAATTATCGTAGTGGCAGAGTCCCCCGTTTCACAAAATAGTTTTTTTTTTTTTTTTTTTTTTTTTTATTAAGGTCGCTCATGAATGGCAGAGGCAAGGGACAGTGGCATTGCCATAGCAAGCAGGACAATGCCCTAGACACTGACCATATAGTATATGATCAGCGCCCAAGTCTCCTCTCCACCCAAGCTAGGACCAGGGAGGGCCAGGCAGTGGCTGCTGATGACTCAGCAGATAGACCTATGGGCTCCCCCAAACCCCCCAACCTTAGCTCACAAGGATGGTAAGGTTGCAGACACTAATGGCACTAACGAGTTTGAGCGGGACTCGAACCCCCGACTGGCGATCACCAGGCAGGACGTTACCAATCAGGCCTCTAAATACCCTAAATGCATAACTTCTAGGAGGACACTCTAAAATCATACCATTGTTCTCTAGTCTTGGGTATTGCCATACACAATGTACCATTGTCTTGGGTTAGAGTTC
Organism: Palaemon carinicauda; assembly: GCF_036898095.1. Classification (NCBI taxonomy): domain Eukaryota; kingdom Metazoa; phylum Arthropoda; class Malacostraca; order Decapoda; family Palaemonidae; genus Palaemon; species Palaemon carinicauda. Next base: position 69,718,809 of record NC_090761.1, on the reverse strand, counting down.
ACTTGATTGAGGGTACATACAGGCTCTAAAATCATACCATTGTTCTCTAGTTATGGGTATTGCCATAACCTCTTTACCATTGTCTTGGGTTAGAGTTCACTTGATTGAGGGTACATACAGGCTCTAAAGTCATACCAATGTTCTCTAGTCTCGAGTAGTGCCATAGCCTTTGTACCATGGTCTTCCACTATCTTAGGTTAGAGTTATTGATCGAGGGTACACCCAGGCACAGTATTCTATGTTTACTTATTTCATTCCCTCATTGGGCTATTTTCCTTGTTGGAGCCCTTAGGCTTGTAGCATCCTGCTTTTCCAACAAGAGCTGTAGCTTAGCTAATAATAATAATAATAATAATAATAATAACTCATTACTGTACAAGAACAGCATTTCAGTAGAGAATTTAAAAGCTCAAACCAACATTGCTAAGTAAGTTAGAAATGAAATTACAAGAGATATGGCCATAGTAATATGAAAATTAAGATTTACACGAAACAGAGAACCCTACCAGTCCTGGTCCGCAAACAACAAAGATGAAATCTAAAATTTTTAAAATATAGAATACTAATAATCTTTATTTTATCAAATATTTATTGTTAAATTGTTAAATGACTTCCTACCGTACGCGGTAACTATCAATTCAATTATTCTCATATGAAAATGTCATTGAGTAAATATTCAATCGAAATAACCACATCATCATCATCATCACTATCACCTGCTACGCCTATTGACGCAAAAGGGCATCGGTATGATGTTGCCAGTCGTATTTATCTTGAGCTTTTAAAACAATACTTCGCCATTCATCATCTCCTTCTTCACGCTTCATAGTCCTCACCCATGTAGGTTTGGGTCTTCCAACATAAATTCACAAGAAGCTAGACAAGTATTATTATTATTATTATTATTATTAGCAGTAGTAGTAGTAGTAGTAGTAGTAGTAGTAGCCGTGCTACAAACCTCGTTGGAAAAACAAATGATATAACACCAAGGGATCCAACACGGGAAAATAGCCCAGTGAGGAAAGGATATAAGGACGCAGATAGAATAGTATGCTTAAGTGTACCCTCAAGCAAGAGAACTCTAACCCAATTACCTACTCCCTAAGTATTTGAACTGTTGACTATTAAAAGAATTACCCATTCAACCACATAAAGCATAAAAGGCTAGTAGACCGATATGTAACTACTGCCATTGAACTCTTAAGTATAATGAGTTCCAAGCTGTGAATAGACAAATTTCATTGCCCTAAGCTTTACACCCTTAACTATAGATTAGCTACCAGATATAATTCCAAGAGAATATAATTGTATATCTGGTGGCCTTCCTTATATATTTTTTACTGTAACTATATCGGTGTTACTATATGGACATGAGTCATGGTAAGACAAGGAAACTCTCCAATAGATTTAGTAGATTTGAGAACAAAGTCCTCAGAAGGATACTGGGAATTAAATGAAAGGATAGGATTAAAAATGATACTATAAGAGAGATTACTCTATGTGCCATATGTGGATGAGATTATGATGAGGGGTACATGAAGAAGGTTTGGTCATGCTCTTCGTACTCCCCAAGAGAGATTAGTTCACCAAACTTTCAACTGGGCTTCAGAAAGCACTAGAAGAGTTGGAAGACCCAAACCTATATGGCTAAGGACTATGAATTGTGAAGTAGGAGATAATGAATGGAGAAGTATTGAATTAAAAGTTCAAGATAAAGACGTCTGGCGAAATCTGTAGGGTGAAGGGAGTAATTACCGTGTAATACATCGTCTTGTGACTTCTGGAAGCTATACAGATGCCATTGTTCACAATTTCTCTTTGCGTAAGAGGCGTAGGAGGAAATGATGATGAGGTCATTCATTGGTCGGTAGTTCAAATCTCCATAGAGGATATTACTGCTAAAGTATATGAATTTAATGAAGGATCGCCTACTTACACAAAATTTGTATATTATATAGTTCTTGACAGTCAAAATTATCTTCCTATAAAATCTACAATTGACAGTCAAAATCACTTTCCTACAAATTCTATAATTGACAGTCAAAATTACTTTCCTATAAATTCCCCAGTTGACAGTCAAAATTTATTTCCTATAAAATTTACAATTGACTGTCAAAATTACTTTCCTATAGATTATACAAATGACAGTCAAAATTACTTTGATATAAATTCTACAAATAACAATCAAAATTAGTTTCCTATAAAATTTACAATTGACTGTCAAAATCTCTTTCCTATAAATTCTACAATTGACAGTCAAAATTACTTTCCTATAAATTCTACAAATGACAGTCGAAATTACTTTCCTATAAATTCTACAAATGACATTCGAAATTACTTTCCTATAAATTCTACAAATGACAGTCGAAATTACTTTCCTATAAATTCTACAGTTGATTGTCAAAATTACTTTCCTATAAATTCTACAGTTGATTGTCAAAATTACTTTCCTATAAATTCTACAGTTGATTGTCAAAATTACTTTCCTATAAATTCTACAAATGACAGTCGAAATTACTTTCCTATAAATTCTACAGTTGATTGTCAAAATTACTTTCCTATAAATTCTACAGTTGATTGTCAAAATTACTTTCCTATAAATTCTACAATTGACAGTTATGATTACTTTCCTATAAATTTTACAAATGGCAGTCGAAATTACTTTCCTAAAAATTCTCCAATTGACAGTCAAAATTAATTTCCTATAAATTTTACAAATGATAGTCAAAATTACTTACCTATAAATTCTATAAATGACAGTCGAAATTACTTTCCTATAAATTCTACAAATGACAGTCGAAATTACTTTCCTATAAATTCTACAGTTGACAATCAAAATCAATTTCCATTAAATTCTACAATTTACCGTCAAAATACTGTAATTCCTATAAATTCTACAATTTACCGTCAAAATACTGTAATTCCTATAAACTCTACAATTTACCGTCAAAATACTGTAATTCCTATAAACTCTACAATTGACAGTCAAATTTTATTTCCTATAAATTCTATAAATGAGAGTCAAAACTAATTTCCTGTAAATTCTAAAAATGACAATCAGAATGACTTTCCTAAAAATTCTACAATTGACTGTCAAAATTAATTTCCTACAGATTCTATAATTTGCCGTCAAAATTGCTGCAATTCCTATAAATTTAACAATTGACAGTCAAAACTATTTTACAATAGAATCTACCTGGCAATAAAAATCACTTTCCTATACATTCTACAACAGTCGTGAAAATTTACTTTCCCATAAATTCTTCAAAGAAATAATATAAAAAAAAGAAATTTTTACGTCCTACACATATCTGAAAATACTCAAAATTCAGATACGTAA
>NC_090761.1:69695469-69710469 GCF_036898095.1 Palaemon carinicauda | reverse complement strand
ATGGTACAGAGGCTATGGCACTACCGAAGGTAAGAGAACAATGGTTTGATTGTGGAGTGTCCTTCTCCTCGAAGTGCTGCTTACCATAGCTAAAGAGTCTTTTTCGAAAGAACTGTTATTAATATTGTTAGAATCACTGCAAGACAATCCTTATTGTCATTATGGAAAAGTATACTAGCGGCATTTTTAGATTTATTTCTGACGCAGGTCTTCAAAAAGCTATCTAACTTTCATTCTATCTGTTTGTTTCTTATGGTTTTAAATTGAATTTCCTTTCATAATGTATAGCAAGTGATATTTGCGTCTATGACCTTTGGTGTCAGGATGCCAAAAAACACTAATTCATCAAGCAATGGAAAAAGTATGAAATTTAGAGGAGTCAAGACAAAATGCGATGAAGTCCGTTAAAAAAAAAAAAAATAAAATAAAAAAAAAAAATAAAAAAAAAAAAAATGTTTTCAGTAACCTAGAGTAGACCAAACTCTATTAATCCAGGGTTGTGGTGGCCGATGTGGTAACGTCCCTGACTGGTGAAAGCCAGACTGGGGTTCGAGTCCCGCTCAAACTAGTTAGCATCTTTGGTCGCTGCAACCTCACAAACCTTGTGAGCTAAGGATGGGGGTTTGAGGGAGTCTAGAGGTCTATCTGCTGAGCCAGCAGCAGCCATTGCCTGGCTCTCCTTGGTCCTAGTTTGGGTGGAGAGGGGGTTGGACGATGATCGTATGTATATATGGTTAGTCTCTAGGATATTGTTCAGCTCTATAGGGCAATGTCACTGTCCCTTGCTTCTGCCATTCATGACCGTCCTTTAAACATTTAAACACCAAATTATAACATTCAAGAAACCAGTTTGAATTTTATTCTTTTATCCCCAGACTTCCAATTCAACCAACAAAAGGTTGACTCAGTTTGATCTACCTACTCAACCTGTTCAGCATTTTCCTTGTCAATGTTGCAAACACAATGAAGTCCGTCTACGGGACACATCGTTTAATATGAGTGTGGCCAAACAACGACTTTCCCCTTCTCACCATTCAGCTTGGGTAAATAATTGCAAACCAGAGACCATTCTCTCTCTCTCTCTCTCTCTCTCTCTCTCTCTCTCTCTCTCTCTCTCTCTCTACAATTAAAACCATCACGGCCAAACTGTAAAACTCTTCTCCTGCCTTCAATAAAAAGTATCACAGCAGACGTTTAAAGAACCTCCTCTCTCTCTCTCTCTCTCTCTCTCTCTCTCTCTCTCTCTCTCTCTCTCTCTCTCTCTCTCTCTACAATTGAAGCCATCACGGCCAAACTGTAAGACTTCTCCTGTCTTCAATAAAAAGTATAACAGCAGACATTTAAAGAACCTCTCTCTCTCTCTCTCTCTCTCTCTCTACAATTAAAGCCATCACGGCCAAACTGTAAGACTTCTCCTGTCTTCAATAAAAAGTATCACAGCAGACGTCTCTCTCTCTCTCTCTCTCTCTCTCTCTCTCTCTCTCTCTCTCTCTCTCTCTCTCTCTCTCAATTAAAACCATCACGGCCAAACTGTAAAACTCTTCTCCTGCCTTCAATAAAAAGTATCACAGCAGACGTTTAAAGAACCTCCTCTCTCTCTCTCTCCTCTCTCTCTCTCTCTCTCTCTCTCTCTCTCTCTCTCTCTCTCTCTCTCTCTCTCTACAATTAAAGCCATCACGGCCAAACTGTAAAACTCTTCTCCTGCCTTCAATAAAAAGTATCACAGCAGACGTTTAAAAAACTCTCTCTCTCTCTCTCTCTCTCTCTCTCTCTCTCTCTCTCTCTCTCTCTCTCTCTCTCTCTCTCTCTCTCTCTCTCTACAATTAAAGCCATCACAACCAAACTGTAAGACTTCTCCTGCCTTCAATAAAAAGTATCACAGCAGACGTTTAAAGAACCTCCTCTCTCTCTCTCTCTCTCTCTCTCTCTCTCTCTCTCTCTCTCTCTCTCTCTCTCTCTCTCTCTCTCTACAATTAAAGCCATGGCACCCAAACTGTGAGACTCTTCTCATGTCTTCAATAAAAAGTATAACAGCAGACATTTAAAGAACTCTCTCTCTCTCTCTCTCTCTCTCTCTCTCTCTCTCTCTCTCTCTCTCTCTCTCTCTCTCTCTCAATTAAAACCATCACGGCCAAACTGTAAAACTCTTCTCCTGCCTTCAATAAAAAGTATCACAGCAGACGTTTAAAGAACCTCCTTTCTCTCTCTCTCTCTCTCTCTCTCTCTCTCTCTCTCTCTCTCTCTCTCTCTCTCTCTCTACAATTAAAGCCATGGCACCCAAACTGTGAGACTCTTCTCATGTCTTCAATAAAAAGTATAACAGCAGACATTTAAAGAACCTCTCTCTCTCTCTCTCTCTCTCTCTCTCTCTCTCTCTCTCTCTCTCTCTCTCTCTCACACACACACAATTAAAACCATCACGGCCAAACTGTAAAACTCTTCTCCTGCCTTCAATAAAAAGTATCACAGCAGACGTCTCTCTCTCTCTCTCTCTCTCTCTCTCTCTCTCTCTCTCTCTCTCTCTCTCTCTCACATATAACACAAACACATGCAAAATTGCAAATAAGCTAAGTTTCTCGTCGCAGGTGGATCAGCAGAGAGACGGCTCCGTCAGGTGAGCTCTCAAAGTGTTTGAAAAGTAGGTGATTCACTATCTAAATATAATAACAGCAACGGCCTTCCTCTCCCCCTCCCCCCACCACTACACCCTAAGGGAGGGGCACAAAGGGAAAAGGGCCTTAGGGAGAAAGGGAGGGAGGGAAAGAATGAAGGAATGACGAAATGGTGTGAAAGAGAGGAGAGGGAGAGACAAAGAGAGAGACATTAAAGACGCTATGGTACGAATCATAATGAGAGAAGTCAAGCAATGCCTGTGCTAATTCTATGTTATAAGAACATAGGATATGGATGCATGATAATAACAAGACTTAATGAAGATTGAGGAGGAGGAGAAAGGAGAAGAAAGAAGGAGAGGAAAGAGGAAGAGGACAAAAGAGGGAAGATAAAAGGAGAGGGGGTAATTAAGTTGGTGGATCAGTGACAGAGAAGGATTGAGCGGGAACGTAAAAAAGTGTTGCAAAGGGGAGAGAGAGAGAGAGAGAGAGAGAGAGAGAGAGAGAGAGAGAGAGAGACTTGAAAAACGAAATTACTGCATTAATTCCCTCATTACCCTGTCAATGACAACAATTTTCACATAATTACATCTAATTAAAGAAGCTCCAACATTGCCAAATGAAAATTATAAGCAGATGGAGTCGAACCCTAGATTACCTTAGGTATATATGTTAAAAGCAACCGCGTGCATGTGCCAACCATCAACTAGGGGAGCTATTTGTATGTATAGCACATTCGTACATTCTAATTTAAAGCAGCGAGACATAAAATTAGCCTTATACATCAATTCTACGTTTGAAGTCATTTGAACTGACTTGCTCCCAGTCTGCTTCCTACTTTAGATTTAACACTTTATTTTTTTATCATATTGAAATGTCGAAATTCAATGAATTAATACGGAATTATTACTTTAAACTAAGTTGAATAAACCTGTAAGGTAGATATAACTAAGAATCACTAGTTTATATTACTCACACTAATTAATGTCATTTCTATATGTCCACTGTAAACAATGACAATCACTTTTTATTATTGTGTCATCTTTATAGAATTCTTTTCCATTTTACTTTCTCTTTGTGCTAATCTGATGTAAAACATTTTACAAATTTGCTACGTTAGTTCATATATATATATATATATATATATATATATATATATATATATATAATCATCATCATAATCATCATCATCACCACCACCTCCTACGCCTATTGACGCGAAGGGTCTCAGTTAGATTTCGCCCGTGGCTTGAGATTTTAATTCAATACCCCTCCATTCATCATCTTCCACGTCACGTTACATATATAGATATAAATATATGTACAGGCTACATAAATATATGTATATATAAATATGCATATATTTATATTTATATATATATATATATATATATATATATATATATATATATATATATATATATATGTAACAGTTTATATATATATATGTAACTGTTTATATATATATATATATATATATATATATATATATATATATATATATGTAACAGTATATATATATATATATATATATATATATATATATATATATATATATATATATATATTATATATATATATATATACACATATATATACATATATATATATATATATATATATATATATATATATATATGTAACAGTTTATATATATATATATATATATATATATATATATATATATATATATATATATATATATATATATATATATATACATAAACAATCTTATTTCGAGTTAACCTACTGGAGGATATATTTTTCTATTGCCTCAATAACATCAAGGATACAAGGAAAGTCATAAAGGCCAGGACACTATAAATCCAGTCTTAAAACTAAAAACTGCACCGCCTATTATTGCTTTGCTTTTAATTTTTCGCGTCAATAAACAGCTATAACATTGTCACAGGAGATTAGCTTGTTAGAACAGACAAACATGAAAGCGGGGTACATAATATCATTAAAATTTGTCCCAATCTTTGGCGAATGGATATACTAGTTCGAGACTTCCCTCTTGTAATATATCATGAGAGACAGAACTTTCAAATATACAAAAATTGCAAAGGGAAAATATGAATGCCTTCTAGTAACACAGTCATAAAGGTTTTAAAGGCGGCTCATGAATGGCAGAGGCAAGGGACAGTGACATTGGCCTATCAAGCAGGACAATGTCCTTGAGACTGATCATATATACATATGATCAGCAACCGAGACCCCTCTCTCCCCAAGCCCCCTCTCCACCCAAGCTAGGACCAAGGAGAGCTAGGCAATGGCTGTTAATGACTAGGCAATATTTATATTTATTTTGATATTTTTAACAGACAAGCTTCGAGTGTCTCGAAATTACTTCTTTATCAAGAAAAGCTCCAGCTCAGCTCACCCCTTGGAAAAGACTATTTGATTAATAATAATATACGCAAAAGACAATGTAACAGCACTATGGACTTATAAAAAAAGTTGTATAAGTAATGCTGTTTGCCAGTACTCATTGCCTAAGGGAAGGTACACTGTTGAAAAATCCCGTAATTTTAATCGGAATTCTCCTTAAAAAATCTACTGTTCTCAGCCGTATTTCAATTAAATACAAGCAACCGTAATTTTTACCTCTACTTTGTTTTCTTATTTTACGGGTAGGTGACCGTAATATCACTTCTTTACGTCAATATATCCGTTTCTAAAACGGTAAATGCCTGCCAACATTTATGCCACGACTTTTACCGTTTTTATTATGCAAATTTTCAACAGTGTAAGCTATCAATTGACATTAACCACAAGTAATCGATGATTGAAATGTTCTAGGGTTTAAAATTGTATGCTCCTGAAAAGCATTACATGAACCCGGCTTCTAAAAAGATAACAGAGAGCATACGATGAATTTAAACAAAGAGACAAAAAAAAGGTGATGGATATTTCGAAAGAAGCAGCGGTGTTAAATCACACTGACTTGCATTTGATTAACATACAAGTAGAAGGCAATCAACACACGGCGTCATGTTATTTCTTACGTAACTAGAGGGGCACTCAGTAGAGCGCTGACCTCCGCCACGGCAACTTATTTCTCGACCTTTTGTTCGATCGTGACCTTAACCTTTGACTTTACCATATATTAATTGGCGTGGATTTTCATACACAAATATGAATCAAGTTTGAAGTCTCCGTGACAAAGGGTGACCAAACCTCTGGCGGATTATATGAATTAGATATTTTGCTTGACCGTGACCTTGACCTTCCAAAATTTAATCATTTTCAGCTTTTTACAAAACAACTAATCCCTGCAAGTTTCATTACTCTACGATTAAAATTGTGGCCAGGAAGCTATTCACAAACACACATATACAAACACACAAACAGGCACAAAAAACATAACATCTTTCAACTTCGTTGACGGAGGTAATTAACTGAACTGTCTGGTATTCCCATCAACTAGGCTATCTCATGTCACAGCTTTACGTGCACAGCAGTAGGTGTCGACCATATACCTAATGTTCCTTAATCATCAGTTACATCACATCGACTGCAACTATGTCAAGTCACTAAAAAATCGATGCTTTGGGAGTTCCATTTATAATAATTCAGCATCAGAAACGATATGAGAAATTTCTTTAAATAGATAAAAAAACAAAAACAAAATTCTAACAAGCATCAGTGACACTTTAACTGGACCCACTGCCAATAAATTCATTGGTAGCTTAAGGTACTAAATACTAAACCATGCAAATCTGTTGATTGAAGTTACAACTGTCCGACTCATAAGTTATCCTGGTGACAGATCTAGTTACCTAATGACATTTGATGACCTTATATTTAGTGTTATCGGGTCATCAGTTACGGCCATTTTATTTATATACCAATCAAATTGTTTTAATTATGATCTAGAATGTTTGACGAGAACCACTCAATCACTGTATGGCAAGTCTATCTCAATCAAGAAAAACACAATAGGAAGAACGATTGGGAAATTCGAAATAGGAAGAACGATTGGGAAATTCGAAATAGGAAGAACGATTGGGAAATTCGAAATAGGAAGAACGATTGGGAAATTCGAAATAGGAAGAACGATTGGGAAATTCGAAAAAAGAAGAACGATTGGTAAATCCAAGATAGGAAAAACGATTGGTTAATCCAAAATAGGAAGAACGATTGGTAAGCCCAATATAGTAAGAACGATGGGTAAATCCAAAATAGTAAGAATAATTTGTAAATCCAAAATAGGATGAAAGATTGGTAAATTAAAATAGTAAGAACGATTGGTAAATGCGATATAGTAAGAACGATTGGTAAATCCAAAAAAGTAGGAACAATCGGTCAATCCAAAATGGGAAGAACGATTGGTAAATGCAATATAGGAAGAATGATTGGTCAATCAAAAATAGGAAGAACGATTGGTAAATGCAATATAGGAAGAACGATTGGTCAATCCAAAATAGGAAGAACAATTGGTAAATCCAAAAAAGTAGGAACAATTGGTCAATCCAAAATAGGAAGAACGATTTGTAAATCCAAAATAGGAAGAACCATTGGTAAATTAAAATAGTAAGAACGATTGGTAAATCCAAAAAAGTAGGAACAATGGGTTAATCCAAAATAGTAAGAACGATTGGTAAATCCAAAATAGGAAGAATGATTGGTAAATGCAATATAGGAAGAACGATTGGTAAATCCAAAATAGTAAGAACGATTGGTAAATCCAAAATAGGAAGAACGATTGGTAAATGCAATATAGGAAGAACGATTGGTAAATCCAAAATAGTAAGAACGATTGGTAAATCCAAAATAGGAAGAACGATTGGTAAATGCAATATAGGAAGAACGATTGGTAAATCCAAAATAGGAAGAACGATTGGTAAATGCAATATAGGAAGAACGATTGGTAAATCCAAAATAGTAAGAACGATTGGTAAATCCAAAATAGGAAGAACGATTGGTAAATGCAATATAGGAAGAACGATTGGTAAATCCAAAATAGGAAGAACGATTGGTAAATGCAATATAGGAAGAACGATTGGTAAATCCAAAATAGTAAGAACGATTGGTAAATCCAAAATAGGAAGAACGATTGGTAAATGCAATATAGGAAGAACGATTGGTAAATCCAAAATAGGAAGAACGATTGGTAAATGCAATATAGGAAGAATGATTCTTAAATCCAAAATAGGAAGAATGATTGGTAAATGCAATATAGAAAGAAAGATTTGTAAATGAAATATAGGAAGAATGATTGGTAAATGCAATATAGGAAGAACGATTGGTAAATCCAAAATAGGAAGAACGATTGGTAAATCCAAAATAGGAAGAACGATTGGTAAATGCAATATAGGAAGAATGATTCTTAAATCCAAAATAGGAAGAACGATTGGTAAATGCAATATAGAAAGAAAGATTTGTAAATGAAATATAGGAAGAATGATTGGTAAATGCAATATAGGAAGAACGATTGGTAAATCCAAAATAGGAAGAACGATTGGTAAATCCAAAATAGGAAGAACGATTGGTAAATGCAATATAGGAAGAACGATTGGTAAATCCAAAATAGGAAGAACGATTGGTAAATGCAATATAAGAAGAATGATTGGTAAATCCAAAATAGGAAGAACGATTGGTGAATCCAAAATAGGAAGAACGATTGGTCAATCCAAAATAGGAAGAACGATTGGTAAATGCAATATAGGAAGAGAGGTTGGAAAACCCAATATAAGTAGAAGGATTGGTAAATCCAAAATAGGAAGAACGATTTCGATAAAACCAATAAAACCGTAAGATATGATTAGATTTATAGAATTTGGGCCATATAGCCCAACGATGGGACCCAGGAGGCCATTTTGCACATATGTGCAACTATGGGAAAACCCCCGTACATTGAAATGCAATTAGAAGACATTAGACAAGAAGATGGAAGAAAAGAAATAAGGACGTTAAGTAAAGTACAAGACTAAAAGTGTTACCAACTTCCGATGTACCAAACACCCTTTAGGAAATGCCTACTACGCACAGCGTGAGGTGCACTGGTAGCACAATCCCCATCCGCTAAAGGAAAGTAATCGTTAAGGGGCCCATACACGTTAAAAAAAAAAAAAAAAAAAAAAAAACGGTAAAATTTTGCATCAAAATTTTGATATCAAAATTTTTATGCAAAATTTGGGTGTGTGTAGGACGTTTTGACATCAAAACGTCCTACACACACTCAAATTTTGGATCAAAATTTTGATATCAAAATTTTGATGCAAAATTTTGACGCTTTTATTGAACGTGTATGTAAGCCTTTAGAGTCAACATATATGTATTCGTACCACAATTTCAACGCTTCTTTATCTCTTTATTTATCATTTGTTCTACAATCACCTTTTATCAAACATGGATAATTAATTTTTCTCTGATTATACTATCCAAACAAGGTCATAGCCATGACTGATCCAAGGATTCTAACTCAATAAAAATAAAAAAGTGACTCAATCTCCTCTGAGTTACTAGATACTGTCTACTTTCTGGATCCTATTTTGTGTTATACTGTTCATTACTAGGTCAACTTGTGTTTCTAGTACCTGACACCGTTAAAAAATTGCCTTAAAAACGGTAAAAAAATCCTGGAATAAATGTTTTCAGGCATTTGCCGGTTTAAAAACGGATATATTATTATTATTAATATTATTACTAATATTACTTGCTAAGCCCGAACCCTAGTTGGAAAAGCAGGTTGCTATAAGCCCAGGGGCTCCGACAGGGAAAATAGCTCAGTGAGGAAAAGAAAAAGGGAAAATAAAATATTTTAAGAAGAGTAACAACTATAAATATTTCCTATATAAACCATAAAAACTTTGACAAAACAAGAGGAAGAGAAATAAGGTAAGAGAGTGCCCTCGAGTGTACCCTCAAGCAAGAGATTTCCAACCCAAGACAGTGGAAGACCATGGTACAGAGGGTGTGGCATTACCCAAGACTTGAGAACAATGGTTTGATTTTGGAGTATCCTTCTCCGAGAAAAGCTGCTTACCATACCTAAAGAGTCTCTTCTACCCTTAACAAGAGGAAAGTAGCTACTGCACAATTACAGTGCAGTAACCCCTTCAGAAGAATTGTTTGGTAATCTGTGTTGTCAGGTGTATGAGGACAGAGGAGAATCTGTAAAGAATAGGAAAAACTATTCAGTGTATGTGTAGGCAAATGGAGAAAATGAACCGTAACCAGAGAGAAGGATCCAATGTAGTACTGTCTGGCCAGTCAAAGGACCCCACAACTCTCTAGTGGTAGTATCTCAACGGGTGGCTGGTGCCCTGGCAAACCTACGTTAAGGAGTGATATTAAGGTCACCAACCTGTAAAAAAATAATAACAAAGTGGGGTAAAAATAACGGTCGCCTGTATTATACTGAAATACGGCTGAGAACAGTATATTTTTACGGAGAATTTCTGATTAAGATTACGGTATTTTAAAGGTATGCTTTTATAATAATAATGTAATTGCTTGCCTCGGTAATATATCAAATTCTCCCACAGGTCCAGAAATATATTACACATAGTAATTTCCTCAAGTGGTTTCCGGTAGTTTAGGACACAGCTTAAAAAAAAAAAAAAATAACGTATCCATAAGAATTACAATATCCTTGTCAATCAAGTAAAATAATAATCAATATATGGATATATGGGTCCATATAGCCGGGGAAGAAGTCACTGAACATATATATATATATATATATATATATATATATATATATATATATATATATATATATATATATATATATATATTTATATATATACAGTATAGATATGTATATATATATATATATATATATATATATATATATATATACATATATATATATATATATATATATATATATATATATATATATACATATACATATATATATATATATATATATATTCGACGTAAAAGAACAAATAAATATAGATTTTAACTGCCTCTTATGCCAAGATGCCATTGGTGGGTTCATTCATTATCTTCATTCTAGAAGAGTGCACATGTCTTACTGGCAGTGTCTAGGACGTTGAAGCTACCGAGTTTCAGAGAGTGTAATGCCTCTTTGGAAATTCATGCTTTGTGAAGTCTGTAATTACTGAAATTATTCTTCTCTTGAATTGCAACACATATATACATACATACATATGTAATATATGTAATTCATATGTGTGTATATATATATATATATATATATATATATATATATATATATATATATATATATACATGCATAGATACATACATACATACATATATGTATATGTAAATATATATATATATATATATATATATATATATATATATACATGCATAGATACATACATACGTACATATATGTATATGTATATATACAGTATATATATATATATATATATATATATATATATATATATATATATATAATATACATATATAGATAGATATATATGTGTGTGTTTATGAATGAATAATTTACTTAATTTATTATTTCTAATAATAACAATAATAATAATAATAATAATAATAATAACAATAATAATAATAATAATAAAAGTCCATTATACCCACTGCTGAAGAAAACGGTGAGGCAGATGGTTGGCACAAAAATAAAAATACTTTTTTTATATACGACCTTCAAAATATATAACACCTTACAGCCAACACAGAGAAAACTGACGTCACACCCAATTCTGAATCCAATGCCTCAGTCTACGCCAATTTTGGCTATATCATCGAACCCTAAATAAGATAAAAATCGCTTCTAAAATTAGGACAAAATAGCGCGCGTTTTGATAAAGGCGTATAATGAAACTGCCTGTCCTGAACATGATTTCGTTTTAACATCGATAAAAATAGCGCGGTGGGAAATTGTGAAATAACATGGCCACCAGAAATGCAGGAATCAATTGTAGGTAATTAAACAGAAGGGGGAAATACATGAACTTGATTACAGTTATTTAATTAAAGGGGAACTTCAAGGCAAGTAACATCGATTCTTAGCAGAGGGAATGCACAGGAACAGAAATCGTCCTTAGACACATGTCTCTCAACCAAATGAAAGCTTTTAAAAGTATATTTATCTTGATTACTTTATACATTATGACACTTACTACATTGTGTCTATGCTTATTACTAATTATTTCATGCACATATACCGTACATAGTAAGCTAGAGTGCCTACTTCAACACTAACTTTTCAAATCTGTCCTACACTCAGTTTTTTTTTCTCTCCTTTTTTTTTTTTTTTTTTTTTTTTTTTTTTTAATGAGGCGCATTTGCACTGACTCGCAGGGGTGCCCTTTTAGCTCGGAATAGTTTCATACTAGCCGACTGGTTGGACAAAATAATTCCACCACAAGAA
Organism: Palaemon carinicauda; assembly: GCF_036898095.1. NCBI lineage: Eukaryota > Metazoa > Arthropoda > Malacostraca > Decapoda > Palaemonidae > Palaemon > Palaemon carinicauda. The sequence goes on along the minus strand of NC_090761.1, from coordinate 69,698,535 downwards.
AAGACCTGGTACAACATAGGGGTGTTTTCCCATACTTATTTCAATTTCATTACACCAAAGAAAAGAAAAAGCAAAAAACAAATCTTTCACCTGTCATTATGGGTACACCAACGACAACAACGAACTTCGCATGAGAACAGAGTTGACTTTAATGTGCCAAACAGCAGCCCCTCCTCCAATCACCCTATCCCTAAGTACTCTTGCTAATTAAACAAGGAAATACGAAATGAAATTTATTTGCAACGTCACCTCACTCTAACCTGAAAGAAACGCCTGTGCTTGAAAAGTCCGCTTTTGTTTTCTTGCGCAGCTGTTGCTGTGTGTAAATCAACCTGTTTCCGCTTACCAACAGTCAGGCCCTGTTTCGTTATCTTAAACGCCTTTGTTTAGCAAGGATTCACTGCTTGCAATTATAATATAAAAACCTTACAAAACTGAAACTAAATGTTTTCAGTAATTGGCCTTAACGAGTTTAATGCTATTGGTTGTTTTCTTAGCTCAAGTTCCCTACTATTACAATGTTGAACTATGAATAAAGTGTACTTATGTATTACAATTATAATGAGTTTCATATTATTCTCTCTTTACATACACGCACACACTATGCATATATATACATATATATATATATATATATATATATATATATACATATATACATATATATATATGTCTATATATATATATATACTCATCATCATCATCTCCTCCTATGCCTATTAACGCAAAGATATATATATATATCTATATATATATATATATATATATATATATATATATATATATATATATATGTAGTATATATATACTATATATATAATATATATATATATATATATATATGTAGTATATATATACTATATATATATACTATATATAATATATATACATATATATATATATATATATATATATATATATATATATATATACATATATATACATATATATAAGTGTGTATGTGTGTGAATAGAAGTTGTACAGCTAAATACTTATATTTTTCTTTGTTCAACTGTATCCAATTAACTGAAAATATTACAGGTGAGCTATGCTTTATACATACATTATCACCAAAATAAAAATAAAAATAAATAAAAAATAGCTGCTTCGAAGGATCATGCTTATAGATAATTATGAAGAATATTTTACATAACTATGAATATGACGCCATGACACAGTTGTAAGCTAAAAGGTCATAACTATGAGCTACGATAAGCTGTCATTCTATGACGTTTCGATGGGTCCTTCTGTTGTCCACATCTCATTATAAACACATCATGGATTGATTGATTTGGTGTTTTCTGGTATCCTGGCATTATTATTATTATGATTATTATTATTATTATTATTATTATTATTATTATTATTATTAATACTTGCTAAGGTACAACCCTAGTTGGAAAAGCAGGATGCTAAAAGCCCAGGGGCTCCAACAGGGAAAATAGCCCAGTGAGGAAAGGAAAAAAGGAAAAATAAAATATTTTAAAAACAGTAACATTAAAATAAATAACTCCTATAAAACTATATAAACTTTAACAAAACAAGAGGAAGAAAAATTAGATAGAATAGTGTGCCCGAGTGTACCCTCAAGCAAGAGAACTCTGACTCAAGACAGTGGAAGGCCATGGTACAGAGGCTATGGCACTAAACAAGACTAGAGAACATTGGTTTGATTTTGGAGTGTCCTTCTCCTAGAAGAGCTGCTTACCAAAACTAAAGTGTCTCTTCTACCCTTAGCAAGAGGCAAGTGGGCGCTGAACAATTGCAGTGCAGTAATCCCTTGGGTGAAGAAGAATTATCGCTAACACAGATAATAGACTGAATGTCGTTAACTAAACGATAAAAGCGATTCAGTATGAATGAGCATATAATTTACAATCTATTGGGCTCTTACAAAATATTAAAACCGAAGCCATGTGTACTTAGACAGGGATTGACAAGGAATACTGTCTAGGGGTAGAGTTTTCTTGCTTGAGGGTACACTTGGGCACACACTTCTATCTTATTTCTGTCCCTCTTGTTATTTTGAAGCTTTTATAGTTTATATAAGAAAGATTTATTTCAATGTTATTGTTCTTAAACTTCTCTTGTAGTTTATTACCTGATTTCCTTTGCTCAATGGGCTATTGGAGGCCTTGGGCTTATAGCATCATGCTTTTCCAACTAGGGTTGTAGCTTAGTAATAATAATAATAATAATAATAAACGACCGAAAATACATTAGACAATTTGGTAATCAATACGAAACTTACAAAAATTCCAAAACAAAGATTTTAAGAATTTTAAACTATCTTAAAACTGTCGCTCGACATACTTCAATGACAAGCAACATTACCCATTCTGAGATTACCATACTCTTCTCGTAAGCAAACATTCATTTGGACCTATTTCGGGGGAAAAGTGCCTCTATAAAAATACTTTGTTGAAACAAATGATAAATCGTTCGCTCGCGCGCGCGCACAGACACGCACATACAATCGGCAAAGCACTGTTGAAGGAGGCTACCTTAAAGAGGTATTTCCCCATTCTATACTAAGTTCACCAAAGTCAGTCAATATACCTAACAGGTATTCTCTCTCTCTCTCTCTCTCTCTCTCTCTCTCTCTCTCTCTCTCTCTCTCTCTGTGTGTGTGTGTGTGTGTGTGTGAATGCAGAGAAGCAACAGTGGCGGGCAAGACAATCAAGTGGTCTTTTGTATGTAAACGTGAGGCCTATCAACGAAGTTTCCGTTGATGACGTTTAAAGCAGTGGTGTTTCAAGAGCGATGCTACTTCTGAAGAATGGTTATGACAACAGTGATCTTTTTGTTTATGTAACCAACTCATTCAAAAGTCTTTTGAGGTGTTCATAAAGGCAATCAATGAACTCGCTGTAGCCTCTGTCTGGCAAACAAAATCTATCATAGCCGTAGCCTCTGTACCATGGTCTTCCACTGTCTTTTGGGTTAAAGTTCTCTTGCTTGAGGGTACACTCGGGCACACTATTCTATCATATTTCTCTTCCACATGTTTTATTAACAGTCTTTATAGTTTATATGGGAAATATCTATTTCAATGGTGTTACTGTT
>NC_090761.1:69682969-69685469 GCF_036898095.1 Palaemon carinicauda | reverse complement strand
TTTCTTCTATCCATTCTTTCCAATCCACGAAAGGAAAGTTAAAATCTCCGGATAGGAGTATATTCCAGTCTTTATGGTTTCTACATATACCATCTATTTTTTCTATTATTATGTCAAACTCCTTAGTGTTTGGGGGTCTGTAAACTACAATATTCATTAGTTTTTCAAATTCAAATTCTACCGCAATCAATTCACATTCTGTGTTGCTGTATTTTTCACATACTTTTCCTTGATTTATGTCTCTTCCATATATTGCGGTTCCCCCTTGATTCCTATTTTTTCTGTCTGATCTATAAGTTTGGAAACCCTTTATCTGGTCATCACTGCCAGTCTCTTGGGAATACCATGTTTCACTTATATTTAATATATCTATTTTTTCAATTTGGGTTAGTTCTTCTAAGAACTCTATTTTCCTTTTAGAGTTACTCGTGACTAAACCCTGTGCATTCATTACTATTATGGTTTGTGTTTCATCCCCATTATTTAATATTGGTAATAATATGGATTCTCCCATGCTTCCTTCCTGTTCTGATATGATGTTCTTTTCTTCATTTCCCGGAATTCTGCCATTAAAAAATCCAACTTTTCTATTATATTTGCTCTTTCGCCTTCATATTTATTTGTGTGTGTATACCTGCAACTGTCCCCATATCTGCACCAACCCCTGGCATTATAGATGCATTCTTTGTAGTTGGGTTCTACATGTGCCGGTTTAGGTTGAAAGGCCTCATATCTTGGGGCTCTTGGTTCAAAGCGCGGTATATACACGGCCTGCTTTTTTGTTTCTTTTTTTGTTTCTTTTTTGCTTTCATTTTTCTTTTCAGTTTGCTGAGTTTTCTTACTTTCATTCATGGTTGCAGGATGCATATATCGACATTTTTTTTGTAAATGCATCCTTTTCCTTCTTTTAGGTTTTTGCATATTTTTGGATGGAGATCTCTGCATTCGTCTCCATATCCGTCTAAATACGCACATTTACCATATATTTCATAATTATGGCATATCTTTGGATGCTTGTAGTAGCATCTTTCGCCAAATCTGCAATTCCCTCTTTTCAGCATATTGCAGACTATATCCTTCTTTTCTATTTTTTCTTGTTCTTGCTCTTCCCTAAAATTATGTAGGTCCGGGTAGAGTCTCTTGGGTCTATTATTTGTTTCCATCTGGTAATTTATTTCTTCATAAGTATGTTGTTGGATGGCATCATAGGTTATATCAATGATTTCTTCTGCATCCTTACACATATCCTGTTCATTGTTCTCTTCTTCTTCTTTTTCTTCTTCTTCTTCTTCTGTTTCTTCTTCTTCCTCTTCTTTATCTTCAACTATTTGCAGATTTAGTCTCGACTTAATTATATTTTCTATCCAGACTAAGCATGTTGAGCAGAATACCTTTGTGTCTTTATTTTTTATTTTTTGCTGTATTTCAGCACATGTGGGATGTGTTGGGACATGACAGGCATCACATTTTCTAATCAATTGTTGAGGATTATTAATGGAATACCATATCTTACATGTATTACACCATTTTGGCATTCTTTTTCCCATTGCATCAATCAGCATATTCACCATATTGGACTTCTTATTGTTCTTTGATGGAATGTGTTGATTGATGTAGACTTTCTTTATAAGTTTCTTTAACACTTGGATTTTCTTTGGAATTTCTTCTATTATTTTGCTGATGTTTTCCGCAGATTTGCTCCAGTTTATTGGATCATATTGTTTCAATATGTCTGCGAATATTCTTCCGTCACATTGGTTGACGTTACTAGTGACCTCTGTTATCAGACGGTCGAGCTCCTGTTTCGCCAACTCATGGAATTTATTTTTGCTGAGTCCAGCGATGTCTCTCCAAGCCTTGCCCGTGTTGTACATAGCCATCTTGATTAGATTTTTAGTAATTCACAAGATAACTATTCTATGCCGACGTTTTATCCCACTTCTCCGACCTCAAACTAATCACTGACTATTCACGAAAACTTGTAGCTATATTGCACTCGATAGCCTTTTGTTATCCGCGTTAAATCATGATATTTATAGGGCCGCAAAAGTTTAATCACTCACCGGCACACAGATACAAAACTTGAGAGAGAGAGAGAGAGAGAGAGAGAGAGAGAGAGAGAGAGAGAGAGAGAGAGAGAGAGAGAGAGAGAGAGAGAGAGAGAGAGAGAGATTGTGTGTATACAAATATCTGATATGGGCATTTCAGTGTAAAAATCATATCTTAAACAACGAAAGGACGACACTGCAAAACACAACTTACCTCCTCCGACCAGTCAGTGTAGAACCAGGTGTGATGTGCACAGGAGTGACCGTGGCACAACTCTTGCTTCGGAGGCATCTCTTGAACGTTGCACTGGTCGTCTGACACTCGCTGACCCTCGGCTCTGCAGGACACTTGGCGGGTCATTAAACCAGTACCACACTCCACTGAACACTGGGAGGTAAAAGAAAATTCCGGTGAAGAATTTTCAATGGACAGGATTAGAAATGAAACTATA
>NC_090761.1:69675054-69677469 GCF_036898095.1 Palaemon carinicauda | reverse complement strand
ATATATTATATATATATGTGTGTGTGTGTGTGTGTGTACCGTGTAATAATAATAATAATAATAGTAATAATAATAATAATAATGAAAACATCAACAACAACAACAACAACAACAACAACAACAACAGCAATGATAATAATAATAATAATAATAATAATAATAATAATAATAATAATAATAATAATAATAATAATAATAATAACAATAAAAAAACGATGTAGCGCCTGCAGTCTTATCTATCTCTAGAATTAAACTATTCTACTCATAACAATAATCATCAACATCACTATCAATAATATAATCAACTATCATCACAATTAAAAAAAACAGAAGGTACGCCATAACGGGACAGCAGTCCAATAAAGACACTCTAACAAGATCAAAGGAAACCGACCTCTGCAGAATCCGAGATCGAAATTCTGACTATGAGTCAGTGAGATGAGAAGGGCCTTGTTCGAAGCACTTAGCTAAGTCAGGACTTTGCAAAGCGTGACACATTTGTCACGATTCTAATCTACGGGAACTTAATAATGATTATGAGCGTAGAACAATTTCGATGTTTTGTTTCGTTTCTGTTGTTATGGGTATATTGCAAATTTATTGAAAGGAATATATGGATTAAATAATATATATATATATATGTATGTATATATATATATATATATATATGGATGCTTTGGGAATGATGTTAAAAATTTAACATTTTGAGATATATATATATATATATATATGTATATATATATATACATTTATATATATAGTATATATATATAGAGAGAGAGAGAGAGAGAGAGAGAGAGAGAGAGAGATTCTTTAACAATATGTGAAATATAACGTAAATTTTTGATTAATAGGTTACACAATGAAACTAGAATGGAAGAACAAAGAGAGAGAGAGAGAGAGAGAGAGAGAGAGAGAGAGAGAGATTCTTGATCTAACAATATGCAAAAAAATGTCACTGTTTGAGTAAATAGGTTACACAATGAAACTATAACGTACGAACAGAGAGAGAGAGAGAGAGAGAGAGAGAGAGAGAGATATTCTTGTCCCAACTGTATGTAGAAAAAGATGTCACTTTTTGAGTAAATGACTATCTTATAAAAGTAATAGGACTGGTGATGCTATGTAGAGAGAGAGAGAGAGAGAGAGAGAGAGAGAGAGAGAGAGATATTCTTGTCCCAACTGTATGTAGAAAAAGATGTCACTTTTTGAGTAAATGACTATCTTATAAAAGTAATAGGACTGGTGATGCTATGTAGAGAGAGAGAGAGAGAGAGAGAGAGAGAGAGAGAGAGAGAGATTCTCGTCCCAACTGTATGAAACAAACATTGTCACTTTTTGAGTAAAAGACTGGTGATGATATGAGAGAGAGAGAGAGAGAGAGAGAGAGAGAGAGAGAGATTCTTGATCTAACAATATGCAAAAAAAATGTCACTGTTTGAGTAAATAGGTTACACAATGAAACTATAACGTACGAACAGAGAGAGAGAGAGAGCGAGAGAGAGAGAGAGAGAGAGAGAGAGAGAGAGATATTCTTGTCCCAACTGTATGTAGAAAAAGATGTCACTTTTTGAGTAAATGACTATCTTATAAAAGTAATAGGACTGGTGATGCTATGTAGAGAGAGAGAGAGAGAGAGAGAGAGAGAGAGAGAGAGAGATTCTCGTCCCAACTGTATGTAACAAACAGTGTCACTTTTTGAGTAAAAGACTGGTGATGATATAAGAGAGAGAGAGAGAGAGAGAGAGAGAGAGAGAGAGAGGCGTAGCCTAAGAAAACAAACTGCTATGCATGCTAGTAATCACCCTGTGACTGTTAACACTGTATGGACAGTAGGCGTTGCAGTAGTGACTTCTAGGTCGGTCAAAACAAATAAACAGAAGCGCTAAGGAATGCGGCCAGAGACAGCAACCGAAGACTTGAAATATCTTAATCAACTTTGTAATGACGGAGCCACCTGGTGGTGAATATGAGAATTAGGTGAGGAGAGAGAGAGAGAGAGAGAGAGAGAGAGAGAGAAAGCTTCTTGATCTAACATTATACAATATACTCACTTTGTGAGTAAATAGGTTACACAATAAAATTATAGAGGATGAGAGAGAGAGAGAGAGAGAGAGAGAGAGAGAGAGTACATCATTCAGATCCAATATATAAGCATGTTATAATATAAAAATATAAGTTACCGACTCCAATGAGAAAGTTACAATAGCCATCCAAGTCTACCATTACCTCTTTAATTATATAAAAAAAGTCACGTTTGTAACGTCATATAATAAGGTTTTTCATATCACACAAATAAAAAGATAAAAAAAAGAGATAAAAATAACTAGCTACTGGACATACAACCAGCAAAGTTGCAATACGATGCTTTGCAAACATGAATGAAAAAAAAAAAATGGTGTTTGCCAACTACCA
>NC_090761.1:69660054-69670054 GCF_036898095.1 Palaemon carinicauda | reverse complement strand
ATATCGGAACAGACAGTGACAGACCCGGTGACTCAGTCCTTCTAACTTAGCTCATGTACGTTACAGACGTCACGTGTCCGATTTCGTCAGCAGACGCAATTGAAGTAAACACTGAGAGTAATATAACGCTAGATGTGACGCAAAAGAGTTATGGCTTTATTCCCGGGAGCACTTTAAGGTATTAATTTGGTGAGGAAAATTTCTTGCGTGAAGTTGTTTGATGGAGTAAAAAACGTGAAATTTCTATGTTTTTTTTCTTTAAAAAATAATGTTCAACTCAGAATCTATTTATGATTATTACTAGTTAAGCTACAAGATTAGTTGGCAAAGCTGGATGCTATAAGCCCAAGGGCTCCAACTGCATAAATAGCCCAGTGAGTTAAAGAAATAAATAACAGATAGAATAGTGAACCCGAGTGTACCCTCAACCAAGAAAACTCTAACCAAAGACAGTAGAAGCCCATGGCACTACCCAAGACTAGAGAACAATGGCTTGATTTTGGAGTGTCCTTCTCCTAGAAAAGCGGCTTACCATAGCCAAAGTCTCTTCAACCTTTACCAAGAGGAAATTAGAAACTGAATAATTACTGTGAAGTAATTAATCCATTCACTAAAGAAGGGTTTTACAGTTATCTAAGTGTTGTCAGGTGTATGAAGAAAGAGGAGACTGTATAAAGAATAGGCCAGACTACCCAGTGTACGTTAATCAATGGAAAAATAAGCCGTAACCAGAGGGAGTGAAATGTGGTACCACCTGGCAAAAGGATCCAATAACTCTCTAGCGGTAGTATCTCAACAGGTTTCTGGTGTACGAATATATTTGGAAATGTTACAAGGAAGACGAGGAAGAATATGAATTGCTTGATAAATGACGTGGATGAAATATCCTACTGGAATAGATGGGTCTTAAAATTCACCAAGTGAGAGAAATTGTGCAAGTTGGAGGTGAAATCGGAAATCTGTTTTAGTTCAAAGTTCTGTTGGTGAGCATTTTTTTTTATATAATAATAATAATAATAATAATAGGGAAGTGGGGAATATGGGGAAAGGAAGAGTACCCCTGAATACGATCCAATTTATAGCTCAAAGGCAGGTACTCGGGAAGAGAACGATTATAGTCAGGGTCCAAAACTAAAAACTCCATTGGGGTGGTAGTTTTTCTGCCAAAATTATGAAATTTTCTATCTTGGGAGATTTTGACATGACAAATCCATTGCAACATGGTGCCAAAGCGAAAAATGAACAGAAATGGCTCAAAATGGCGTCCATTTAAAGATGGCCGCCATTTCGTACCATTTCTGCGAAGATAACAATATTTTGTCCATTTCATTGAACAAAATTATCTGTTTTTACTGTTTGGGACTAAACGAGTCTATTTCAAGTAATTTTATTGATTTTATGAATTTGTGTAGTCTTAAATTCAAGATGGCCACTAAAATGTATACGTTAACATTGCCCTTTATTTTTTGAATTTCTACATTTTTTGTTTAAATATTCACAAAATCAAACTGATTATTCATTTTACAGGACAACGTTTATGATGTTTTCATATAAATTATATTAGTATAGATAGTTTGGGGTAATAATATGTTCTCATTTCAGCAATAGGTTGTGAAATAACTGCATCGTAGAAGTATAATAACTAGGGATATGGCGTCATCGGCCAAGCGCCCAGCACGGTTTGATTATGAGCAGAAGTGCGTTGTTTGTCAAAATGATAAGAAGGACCCAAAGACAAAGTTTAGGAAAAATAAGCCTGTTTCTGATGTTACAAATATTCAAGACATAAAATCACAATGTGAACTCTGGAAAAACAAGGTAGAGAGGCCAGCCTGCATAACAGCGGCGTTGGCTATACTAGATGATATCTTTCAGGAAACTGATCATCCCAAGCTAGTATGGCACCGTGAATGTAGGCCTAATTTCATGAGCAAACTTAAACTCGACCGTTTTTCTGATAATGCAGACGCTACTGATATGGACATGGGTGGTTTGGATAATTCTGGAAGAGTATTCCTTAGAAGTCAGGCCAAAACTTACATAAAGGGCACTCACCCAGATAAGCTAACAACAATCATCAATAAAGATGTAGCTCCTCCCCACATTGAAGAGTCATTATTAGAAAGTGAATCTAAAGGCCAGGAAGAGGTGAAAAGGTTTATGAAGGAAAGGCTTGTTCGCGCTATTGGACAGTCTAAACCAAGTGTACTATTCAGTGCTGCAATGAAGAAAATGAAAAGTCCCACTTTTTCTAACTTATTTGAAGTGGACCAAACAGGCTCTCAGCAAAATAAAGTTGTAAATGCAAACAGAGGTGTGCTACAGCGTCTCTGTGTAGCATATGAAGCTGGAAGGCCAGTAGATCTGCAACATATCGCAAAGCATGAAATGATGTCTGTCCCCATTGCACTGTTTTATACAGATAAGACCATGAGGAAAGGAAACAAGTCAGATCTAGTCAACAACATTTGTGAAACTGCAAAAGTTCAGCCTTCCCAAATTGTTCCCCAAATAGACCCCACTTCTTCACAGCATGTTGTTGATGGGATGGCGTATGTCTACAGGGTTTCAACTAAATCGATTAGTACATTCGGAGAATTTGCTACAGAGTACTGCAAGGGGGTATATAAGTTTCCAAGCACAAGGATAGACATTGTGATGGACCGCTATGATGGAACTTCCATCAAAGATGACACACGAAGTGCTAGGGCCTCTAAATCCAAAGACAAACAAGGAAAAAGAAAACAAAAACGCAAAGCGGTGCCAAAAGTAATTTCCCCAGAAGTAAACCTGCCTCAAGGTGACAACTTCAAAAGCTTTTTGAGCATAAATGATAACAAGATTGCTCTGCAGCAGCTCCTTGGTGATACTCTCATCAAAAATGCACCTCAAGATAAGATTATTGTTGTCTCTGGGGCATTTGAAGACCCCATGGATGTCCGTTCATCCTCTTTGGGCATACAGTTAGATAGCATGGAGTCTGACCATGAGGAAGCAGATACCCGTATGGTATTAAGCATAGTCAATTCAACCGCGGAACATATTGTGGTAGTGTCACAGGATACTGATGTATTTGTGATTCTTCTTGCCAACTACAAACATTTTGGAAATAGGAAAGTGTATTTACAGCAGCAGATTGGAAAAGAACAAAAGATCACAGACATCAAATTTGTGGTAGAAGGAATCATAAGCCAAGGCATGGATCCTATATCTATCCCCCTTCTTCACTCTTTAACTGGATGTGATACCACGAGTTATATATATGGCATTGGCAAATCAACTGCATGGAATACTTTTAAGGATTTCCACAATCTTCTGGACAATACTAACCTTAAAAGCCCATCTGAAATTGACTACAAGCACGTTGAAGTCTTCATGTGCAGATTGTACAAAGACAACCAGTCATCATCGTTGGACGCCATGCGAGTTAAGAGTATATTGACTACCAATCGCCCAGAAGAAATACCCCCTACTAGTGATGCAGCTCGGCTGCACATCTCTCGTGCCTTCCTACAAGCGCATGTATGGCAAAATGCTACTGAGCCTGTACTTGAAATGAAAACAAATGCTCTGATCTCCGTGGGGTTCAACTTAGATAGTGAGAAACAGAAATTGATACCAGTTATGATGACAAATCATCCCATTCCAGACGCTGTCATTGAAATGGTGTCATGTAATTGTAAAACTGGCTGCCAATCAAACAAGTGCAGTTGTTTCAAATCTAAACTTCAATGTACAATCCTTTGTCATAAGAGATCCAAAGAAGACCAGCCATGCATAAATAATTTTGTCTAGTTTGTTTTAGCAGTTGTGGACAGTTTAAAAAATTAGCAAATGTTTTATGTTAAAAGTGAATTAAGTTTTAACTTTTGAGCCTGTGTGCACTTTTGTTTAAGTTTATCATCAGTTGCACCTGCATTAGCCGCCCGCAGCTAGACTACTTTTTGATACCTAGTTCAACATAATATCGTATCCCATGTGAAGTAGTACCAGTTACAATAAAATATATTCATTACATATAACTATATGTTATTAAAAACTACTAATTGTGATGCTGCAATCTGTGTAACATTGTTCAAAATCAGTACTGATGTTTCCATATCATTTGTGAAAAATTGCAATCAATGGAGACAATTCCGTAAATTACAGAGATAGTCTAAACCCTCTGTTTTGGCGGCCATCTTGGATTTAAGGCAACAAGAATGTGTTCATTCAATTAAATCATTAAAAATGAACTCACTGAGGTATACATATTAAGTGTAGATCACTTTGTTCAGTCAAACTGACAAAATATGTTTATCTATACAGATATTACACGAAATGGCAGCCATCTTGAAACAGATGCCATTTTGATCCATTTCCGGTCATTTCTCGCTTTGGCACCATGCTGCAATGGATTTATCATATCAAAATACCCCTAGATATGAATTTTCATAATTTTGGCAGGAAAACTACCACCCCCAATTAAAAAATCACTTTTATGAGATTTGGAACCTGACTATTAAGGAAATAGGGAGAAAAAGAAGTACAGGAGAAGAATAAAAGAGCGGGGGCAGACCCTCTTGCGATATTAGTGATATTTTGGAGGTTTCCTATATAAAGCTGACGTACATAAAACTACAGTTAATGTAAGCATATAGCAAAAAATCATTGTTCTCTCTATTTGGGAACTGAAAAATAAAACAGCTCGATATTACATGCATGTATGAAAAATGATACATGTATAAAACATTAGATATATCCCTGTTGCAAGTTTCCTATATACAGGTTTATTATATAAAACTATAGCTAAAGTATGCATATAGCATAAAATCATTGTTCTTTCTATTTGGTACCTAAACTCTTAATTAAAAAAAAAAAAAAAAAAAAAAAAAAAAAAAAAAAAAAACAGCTCAATGATACAAGCTTGTATAAAAAATGATACATGTATAAAGCATTGATATATCTCCCTGAATGATACTCTATGTATGCCACGTGACCTTCTCGCGTAAGATTATGTTTAAAACAGTATGTAAATACAATACCACGTACGAACAAACATGCGCATAAAGCATTCGACCCCATGAACAGTAGCGCTATCGAATTAAGAGGAAAATTGCTTCGTGACAAGATCTCATGATTGATGGAAAAAATAAATTCATAGAGCAAATCTTCTGATTATTCCCAAGATCTTTGAGTAAGCGTAGACACATCATAATTCTCTCTCTTACTTCAAATTACCAACTATTTCGAACAGATATCTTTTTTGTTTTTTGCTCCAATTTGCGTAATTTAACACATGTTCAAACCAATGTAATCTGTTCCGTGGGTATGTGTTGCAGAAGGGTCAGATTTCTCTGGATTTTATCAGACCATTTGGGCGGATTAATTGTAAGAGTTATGGTAATACTGCTTATGTTCACAGTTGCCAATGTCACTCAGCAAGAAATCCCTTATCACGAGTCTTCAAAAGATGAAGATGACAGCAATAAGCAACGATATAAGAGTTAGAGGCAAGTATGTTACCGAGAGAGAGAGAGAGAGAGAGAGAGAGAGAGAGAGAGAGAGAGAGAGAGAGATTCGTAAAATTGTGTCTACAGTTTGTGAATATCTACAACAGCGCAAATACGATCAGTCTTTATAAGCGGATACTTGAAAATGCCTTGAAATAAACGAAAAATAAAAGCGGTAGGAACAGTAATTCTCCCTCACATTTTTGATTAATTAATTTCACTTGTTAATCAATAACTAATCAATAAATCCAGATTTTACTGCAATGTCTCAGACAAGACATTGTATTACCTCTAAATGATAGATGTAATTCAGTTATTTGTGTATCTGCATGTCGTTTTCAATATGGAAATTCCCATTCTGAAATATACAGAGATGTAATTTATTTCAGTGTAATTATGTATAAGATTGAAGTTCATCTGAACATTTTTTATGTTATTTTCCTCATCTCTGTTTATTCCTCACACTTCCTAAAAGTTATTAAAAAGATAATCATATAACAAAGGTGAGTTCTTCACACGTATCAAACTCCGTCCTTAACGTGAAAAGCATTTCCTAAAAGATATCTGAACTATAAGAATGATCACAAGTATGATGCTTGAAGATAAGATGATATTTATCCACAATGAGGTAAAGATGCCTGGTGGATTTTCCTTCATAAAAATTCAAAAACAAACTTCGCTAATGCCTCCGTCCTTAACGTGAAAAGCATTTCCTAAAAGATATCTGAACGATATGAATGATCACAAGTATGATGCTTGAAGATAAGATGATATTTATCCACAACAAGGTAGAGATGCCTGGTGGATTTTCCTTCATAAAAATTCAAAAACAAACTTCGCTAATGACTCCGTCCTTAACGTGAAAAGCATTTCCTAAAAGATATCTGAACTATAAGAATGATCACAAGTATGATGCTTGAAGATAAGATGATATTTATCCACAATGAGGTAAAGATGCCTGGTGGATTTTCCTTCATAAACATTCAAAAACAAACTTCGCTAATGACTCCGTCCTTAACGTGAAAAGCATTTCCTAAAAGATATCTGAACGATATGAATGATCACAAGTATGATGCTTGAAGATAAGATGATATTTATCCACAACAAGGTAGAGATGCCTGGTGGATTTTCCTTCATAAAAATTCAAAAACAAACTTCGCTAATGACTCCGTCCTTAACGTGAAAAGCATTTCCTAAAAGATATCTGAACTATAAGAATGATCACAAGTATGATGCTTGAAGATAAGATGATATTTATCCACAATGAGGTAAAGATGCCTGGTGGATTTTCCTTCATAAACATTCAAAAACAAACTTCGCTAATGACTCCGTCCTTAACGTGAAAAGCATTTCCTAAAAGATATCTGAACGATATGAATGATCACAAGTATGATGCTTGAAGATAAGATGATATTTATCCACAACAAGGTAGAGATGCCTGGTGGATTTTCCTTCATAAAAATTCAAAAACAAACTTCGCTAATGACTCCGTCCTTAACGTGAAAAGCATTTCCTAAAAGATATCTGAACGATATGAATGATCACAAGTATGATGCTTGAAGATAAGATGATATTTATCCACAACGAGGTAAAGATGCCTGGTGGATTTTCCTTCATAAAAATTCAAAAACAAACTTCGCTAATGACTCCGTCCTTAACGTGAAAAGCATTTCCTAAAAGATATCTGAACGATATGAATGATCACAAGTATGATGCTTGAAGATAAGATGATATTTATCCACAACGAGGTAAAGATGCCTGGTGGATTTTCCTTCATAAAAATTCAAAAACAAACTTCGCTAATGCCTCCGTCCTTAACGTGAAAAGCATTTCCTAAAAGATATCTGAACGATATGAATGATCACAAGTATGATGCTTGAAGATAAGATGATATTTATCCACAACGAGGTAAAGATGCCTGGTGGATTTTCCTTCATAAAAATTCAAAAACAAACTTCGCTAATGACTCCGTCCTTAACGTGAAAAGCATTTCCTAAAAGATATCTGAACGATATGAATGATCACAAGTATGATGCTTGAAGATAAGATGATATTTATCCACAACGAGGTAAAGATGCCTGGTGGATTTTCCTTCATAAAAATTCAAAAACAAACTTCGCTAATGCCTCCGTCCTTAACGTGAAAAGCATTTCCTAAAAGATATCTGAACGATATGAATGATCACAAGTATGATGCTTGAAGATAAGATGATATTTATCCACAACGAGGTAAAGATGCCTGGTGGATTTTCCTTCATAAAAATTCAAAAACAAACTTCGCTAATGACTCCGTCCTTAACGTGAAAAGCATTTCCTAAAAGATATCTGAACGATATGAATGATCACAAGTATGATGCTTGAAGATAAGATGATATTTATCCACAACGAGGTAAAGATGCCTGGTGGATTTTCCTTCATAAAAATTCAAAAACAAACTTCGCTAATGCCTCCGTCCTTAACGTGAAAAGCATTTCCTAAAAGATATCTGAACGATATGAATGATCACAAGTATGATGCTTGAAGATAAGATGATATTTATCCACAACAAGGTAGAGATGCCTGGTGGATTTTCCTTCATAAAAATTCAAAAACAAACTTCGCTAATGACTCCGTCCTTAACGTGAAAAGCATTTCCTAAAAGATATCTGAACTATAAGAATGATCACAAGTATGATGCTTGAAGATAAGATGATATTTATCCACAATGAGGTAAAGATGCCTGGTGGATTTTCCTTCATAAACATTCAAAAACAAACTTCGCTAATGACTCCGTCCTTAACGTGAAAAGCATTTCCTAAAAGATATCTGAACGATATGAATGATCACAAGTATGATGCTTGAAGATAAGATGATATTTATCCACAACAAGGTAGAGATGCCTGGTGGATTTTCCTTCATAAAAATTCAAAAACAAACTTCGCTAATGACTCCGTCCTTAACGTGAAAAGCATTTCCTAAAAGATATCTGAACTATAAGAATGATCACAAGTATGATGCTTGAAGATAAGATGATATTTATCCACAATGAGGTAAAGATGCCTGGTGGATTTTCCTTCATAAACATTCAAAAACAAACTTCGCTAATGACTCCGTCCTTAACGTGAAAAGCATTTCCTAAAAGATATCTGAACGATATGAATGATCACAAGTATGATGCTTGAAGATAAGATGATATTTATCCACAACAAGGTAGAGATGCCTGGTGGATTTTCCTTCATAAAAATTCAAAAACAAACTTCGCTAATGACTCCGTCCTTAACGTGAAAAGCATTTCCTAAAAGATATCTGAACGATATGAATGATCACAAGTATGATGCTTGAAGATAAGATGATATTTATCCACAACGAGGTAAAGATGCCTGGTGGATTTTCCTTCATAAAAATTCAAAAACAAACTTCGCTAATGACTCCGTCCTTAACGTGAAAAGCATTTCCTAAAAGATATCTGAACGATGGGAATGATCACAAGTATGATGCTTGAAGATAAGTGATATTTATCCACAACGAGGTAAAGATGCCTGGTGGATTTTCCTTCATAAAAATTCAAAAACAAACTTCGCTAATGCCTCCGTCCTTAACGTGAAAAGCATTTCCTAAAAGATATCTGAACGATGGGAATGATCACAAGTATGATGCTTGAAGATAAGATGATATTTATCCACAATGAGGTAAAGATGCCTGGTGGATTTTCCTTCATAAAAATTCAAAAACAAACTTCGCTAATGACTCCGTCCTTAACGTGAAAAGCATTTCCTAAAAGATATCTGAACGATATGAATGATCACAAGTATGATGCTTGAAGATAAGATGATATTTATCCACAACGAGGTAAAGATGCCTGGTGGATTTTCCTTCATAAAAATTCAAAAACAAACTTCGCTAATGACTCCGTCCTTAACGTGAAAAGCATTTCCTAAAAGATATCTGAACGATGGGAATGATCACAAGTATGATGCTTGAAGATAAGTGATATTTATCCACAACGAGGTAAAGATGCCTGGTGGATTTTCCTTCATAAACATTCAAAAACAAACTTCGCTAATGACTCCGTCCTTAACGTGAAAAGCATTTCCTAAAAGATATCTGAACGATATGAATGATCACAAGTATGATGCTTGAAGATAAGATGATATTTATCCACAATGAGGTAAAGATGCCTGGTGGATTTTCCTTCATAAAAATTCAAAAACAAACTTCGCTAATGACTCCGTCCTTAACGTGAAAAGCATTTCCTAAAAGATATCTGAACGATATGAATGATCACAAGTATGATGCTTGAAGATAAGATGATATTTATCCACAACAAGGTAGAGATGCCTGGTGGATTTTCCTTCATAAACATTCAAAAACAAACTTCGCTAATGACTCCGTCCTTAACGTGAAAAGCATTTCCTAAAAGATATCTGAACGATATGAATGATCACAAGTATGATGCTTGAAGATAAGATGATATTTATCCACAACAAGGTAGAGATGCCTGGTGGATTTTCCTTCATAAAAATTCAAAAA
>NC_090761.1:69648440-69653440 GCF_036898095.1 Palaemon carinicauda | reverse complement strand
AGAGAGAGAGAGAGAGAGAGAGAGAGAGAGAGAGATTCTTGTCCCAACTGTATATAGAAATATTGTCACTTTTTGAGTAAAAGACTGGTGATGCTATGAGAGGAGAGAGAGAGAGAGAGAGAGAGAGAGAGAGAGAGAGAGAGAGAGAGAGAGAGAGAGAGATTCTTTGTCCCAACTGTACATAGAAACATTGTCACTTTTTGAGTAAAGACTGGTGATGCTGTGTGAGAGAGAGAGAGAGAGAGAGAGAGAGAGAGAGAGAGAGTAGAGAGGAGAGAGAGAGAGAGAGAGAGAGAGATTCTTGTCCCAACTGTACATAGAAACATTGTCACTTTTTGAGTAAAAAACTGGTGATGCTATGAGAGAGAGAGAGGAGAGAGAGAGAGAGAGAGAGATTCTTGTCCCAACTGTACATAGAAACATTGTCACTTTTTGAGTAAAAAACTGGTGATGCTATGAGAGAGAGAGAGAGAGAGAGAGAGAGAGAGAGAGAGAGAGAGAGAGAGAGAGATTCTTGTCCCAACTGTACATAGAAACATTGTCACTTTTTGAGTAAAAGACTGGTGATGCTATGAGAGAGAGAGAGAGAGAGAGAGAGAGAGAGAGAGAGAGAGAGAGAGAGAGAGAGAGAGATTCTTGTCCCAACTGTACATAGAAACATTGTCACTTTTTGAGTAAAAGACTGGTGATGCTATGAGAGAGAGAGAGAGAGAGAGAGAGAGAGAGAGAGAGAGAGAGAGAGAGAGAGAGAGAGAGAGAGAGAGATTCTTGTCCCAACTGTACATAGAAACATTGTCACTTTTTGAGTAAAAGACTGGTGATGCTGTGAGAGAGAGAGAGAGAGAGAGAGAGAGAGAGAGAGAGAGAGAGAGAAATATATTAACTCTGTTATATACACACACTTGGCTAACAGTAAGCCTGGTTTGACATAAAAATATACAAACACGAAGATAATGTTTACGGAGCGAAAGTTACTTGGGCTATTTTTATTCTCAACTTACCGATCACTTCTCTCCTTTGGAGAAGTTTGTATCGGGAGGAACAGAATGATAAATCAATTTCTCCTTCATAAAAAGAAATAACTGAATCTTTTTGGGATAGGTACATTTGATCAAAAATAATAAAGAAGAAAACGGAGACAAAAAACACGAATTGATAATTTTTTCCCACTTTTTAAAGATCTTCGTGTTTTGAAAAATTAACTTTTTCAAAAAATAAAGAAGAAAACGAAGACAAATCGGGGAAATGACAATTTTTTTCCACTTTTTAAGGGTTTTCTTGTTTTGATTAAATTAACTTTTTCAAAAAATAAAGAAGAAAACGATGACAAAAAACGGAATTGACAATTTTTTTCCACTTTTTAAAGATTTTCTGGTTTTGATAAATACTTTTTTTTTCATAAAAAGATAAATGCAGAAAGATTATTTTGCCTATAAGTAAATTTGATCCAACAATAAAGAAGAAAAAGAACACAAAAACACGAATTGACAAACTTTTCTTACTATTCTCTGTAGTATAAAATTTATCACACTTTTTCTCAACGCTGGCGAAAACATGCTTATTTCATTTAAGATATTCATAGATAATTAATGTATGCTACTGTCCAAATGATGTCCATATAATTATAGCTAATATATGTTTATATATATGATCTCTAATAACAAAGAGGTAGAATTATAATTTATGGTTTTGGTGGCTGATGTGGTAACGTCCCTGACTGGTGATCGCCAGACTGAGGTTCGAGACCCGCTAAAACTCGTTAGTTTCTTTGGTCGCTGCAATATCACCATCCTTATGAGCTAAGGATGGGGGTTTTTGGGGGAGCCTATAGGTCTAACTGCTGAGTCATCAGCAGCCATTGCCTAGCCCTCTTTGATCCTAGCTTGGGTGGAGAGAGGGAGCCTATAGGTCTATCTGCCCAGTCATCAGCAACCATTGTCTGGCTCTCCTTGATCCTAGCTTGGGTTAAGGGGTGTTTGGGCGCTGATCATATGTATATATGGCAGTCTTTAGGGCACTGTCCTGCTCGATAGGGCAATGTCACTGTCCCTTGCCTCTGCCATTCATGTGTGGCCTTTAAACCTTAAACCATTACGGGATGAATCTTATAGTCAGTAGGCCTATAAGAATCCAATCTGCAGCAAATGGATACATAAAGGATAATCGCATACCTTCCTTTAAAATATTTCATAAACATTTTGTTATTTTGAACGATTTAAACAAATTCTTGAAAATATTAAAAACTATTAAATGGCTTTAGTAGTACTAAGAGGAGTGAATTTTTATACACCCAAAAATCTGGGGTACATACAGATTTAAACATAAATGATATAAATATATATATATATATATATATATATATATATATATATAATATGTATATATATATTTATATATATATATACATATCTATCTATCTATCTATCTATATATATATATATATATATATATATATATATATAAATACATATATACATAGATGCATATATATATCATACAATATATATAATAAATATATAGATATATATACACACATATATATATATGTAAATATATATATATATATATATATATATATATATATATATACTGTATATATATATATATATATATATATATATATTATATATATATATATATATATATTATAAATATATAAATATATAAATATATATATACACATACATATATATATATGTATATATATACATGTATATATATATATATATATATATATATATATATATATATATATATATATATATATATACACGACTACCACCAAAGAACTTTACAATATCAAAGACACAAAACCCCACTCCGCTTGAAATCTCAGCAACAATCGTAAACAATTTACCAATATAAAAATTCCCGTCAACTCAAGAAAAAAAATATAATCATTCACACGTATATGAATCCTAACACAGATATATAATTCCTCTTAAAGTGAGAGAGTTCAATGGATCACCAAGTCTTTAATCCTACAAGGATGGCGGATGAATATCGGATGAAGGATGATCAACCATCTCAGATACCACTCAGGCGTCAGGCGTATCATCCATATGGATTTAAATGAATGCCTTTAGAACGGCTCTCCCGCAAAGGACTTGAGCAACCGGCTTATGGAATGAAAATAAAAAATGAAAATGGGGTTGATTACGACTTTTATTATTATTATTACTATTATTATTATTATTATTATTATTATTATTATTATTATTATTATTATTATTAAGCTACAACCGTGCATTATCATAACTATTATTATTATTATTATTATTATTATTATTATTATTATTATTATTATTATTACGAGATATGCTACAACTCTAATTGGAAAAGCATGATGCTAAAAGCCCAAGGATCCAACCAGGAAAAATAACATTATTATTATTATTATTATTATTATTATTATTATTATTATTATTATTATTATTATTATTATTAGCTAAGCTACAACCTTAGTTGGAAAAGCAAGATGTTATAAGCCCAAGAATTCCAATAAAGAAAAATAACATTATTATTATTATCATTATTATTATTATTATTATTATTACCTAAGCTACATCCCTAGTTGGATAAGTAGGATGCTATAAGCCCAAGGGCTCTAACAGGGAAAAATAGCCCAGTGAAGAAAGGAAATATGGAAATAAATAAACTACAAAGGAAGTAATGAACAATTAAAATAACATATTTTTAGAATAGTAACAACAATAAAACTGATCTTTCATTTATAAACTATAAAAGGTCTTATTTCAGCCTGTTCAACATAAAAACATTAGCTGCAAATTTGAACTTTTGAAGTTCCACCGATTCAACTGCCTGATTAGGATGGTTATTGCATAACTTGGTAACAACTGGAATAGAACTTCTAGAATACTATGTAGTATTGAGCCTCATGATGGAGAAGGCATGACTATTAGTATTAATTAAGTCTATCAAATTTGCGAAATTACTTATGTGAATATACTAAGATGTATATATATTATAAATTGTAATATTGTAAATGTGTATCTCATAAAAAAAAAACAATAAGAAAAAATCTTTACAATGTTATCAGCAGCCATGTATTGAATGTTCGATAAGAGATAATTATATCAATTACAATTATAAAAACTTTACTCTCATTAAGAGTTACTAACAGGAAGATTGCGTCATCAACAAACACGTTTTCCCAGAATGAGAAAAAGAATCTTTTCTTTGAGGTTCTTGCGTAAGGAAGAATTTCCTCTTTAACGCTTTTAGATATTCATGGAAAGGAAGAAGAACGAACAAAAAGAGGTGTTGTAAGTTCAAAGGCTGAAATAACAGGACAACACATTCCTCTTGAGTTAACTCTTGTAGTTTTCTCCTTCTTTCCTTTTTAAACTCTCTTCTCTAAGATGTTTTGTCCGAGAGTAGTTTAATTTCATTGAACGTTTTCAAACTTTCTTCTCCGAGATGTTTTGTCCGAGAGTACTTTAATTTCATTGAACGTTTTTAAACTTCCTCCTGTAAGATATTTTGTCCGAGAGTAATTTAATCTTACTGAACGTTTTTAAACTTTCTTCTCTAAGATGTTTTCTCCGAGAGTTTTAATTTCATTGAACGTTTTTTTCAACTTTCTTCTCTAAGATGTTTGTCCGAGAGTAATTTAATTTCATTGAACGTTTTTAAACTTCCTTCTCTAAGATGTTATGTCCGAGAGTAGTTTAATTTCATTGAACGTTTTTTAACTTCCTTCTCTAAGATGTTTTGTCCGAGAGTAGTTTATTTCATTGAACGTTTTTAAACTTTCTTCTCTAAGATGTTTTGTCCGAGAGTAGTTTATTTCATTGAACGTTTTTAAACTTTCTTCTCTAAGATGTTTTGTCCGAGATTAGTTTAATTTCATTGAACGTTTTCAAACTTTCTTCTCCGAGATGTTTTGTCCGAGAGTAGTTTAATTTCATTGAACGTTTTTTAACTTTCATCTCTAAGATGTTTGTCCGAGAGTAGTTTAATTTCGTTGAACGTTTTTA
>NC_090761.1:69635940-69645940 GCF_036898095.1 Palaemon carinicauda | reverse complement strand
ACTCCTTAAACGTCTTCTCTCTCTCTCTCTCCTCTCTCTCTCTCTCTCTCTCTCTCTCTCTCTCTCTCTCTCTCTCTCTAGTTGTTGCTACTTTAGTAATGTCTCTCAGAATTCTTCTGCCTGTATCTTCACTTGGCAATTTCTTCGATCGGGTGTCTCTGTAAATATTGGCTAGTTCATCTCTCAGTATTCTTCTGCCTGTATCTTCATTTGGCAATTTGTTCGATCAGTGTCTCTGTAAATATTGGTTAGTTCATCTCTCAGTATTCTTCTGCCTGTATCTTCATTTGGCAATTTGTTCGATCAGTGTCTCTGTAAATATTGGCTAGTTCATCTCACTGTATTCTTCTGCCTGTATCTTCTTCGTTCTGCCATTTGTTCGATCAGTGTCTCCGTAAATATTGGCTAGTTTATCTCTCATTATTCTTCTGCCTGTATCTTCTTTGTTCAGACATTTGTTCGATCAGTGTCTCTGTAAATATTGGCTAGTTAATCTTTCAGTATTCTTCTGCCTGTATCTTCTTCCTTCAGTCATTTGTTCGATCAGTGTCTCTGTAAATATTGGTTAGTTCATCTCACAGTATTCTTCTGCCTGTATCTTCTCCGTTCAGCCATTTCTTCGATCAGTGTCTCTGTAAATATTGGCTAGTTCATCTCTCATTATTCTTCTGCCTGTATCTTCTTCGTTCAGCCATTTGTTCGATCAATGAAATGTCTGTAAATATTGGCCATTCTATATTTTTCTTAATTTTCCTGCTGCCGGAGGCTCAAAAGATACATTTTCGGCAGGCGAATGTCAGCTAGAGCCCCTGGCGGTAGGGGGGTGACACTTGTCAAGTTGTCATGTCTCCGGTCTCATTCTACTTCCTCCTCCTTCTCCTCCTCCTCCTCCTCCTACCACAACATCCATTCTTCACTTCCCTCCATCATCCTCCTCCCTGTCATACCCCAGGAGCTTTCAGAAGCTGGTTGACACAATACATGTGTTAGGGATTATCTAAACTCCGTTCTCCTCTTAAGGGAAATGCATATTTTGCTTTCATTCTCGTCGTTATTAAAGCCCCTCTTCCCGTCTCCTGTCTTCCTCTGAAAACACAAAACGTGTCTAACGAACAAGTAGAACCGCGCACTAGATCTTCCTCTCTCAGCTTATTTTCACTCTAGTCCTCGTACATCACTTTATTATCGCCCCGTCTTTCTTTTCTATTTTCGTATTTTATCCGCGAAGAGATGAATGATAACCACCACCCCCCCCCCCCCACCACCACCACCGTCTTAATATCTGTCCCTTGTTTAGGCTTCTGTCCGTCTGTCCATCTTCATTAGCAGTGCCCTTTAAGCCCTTAAGAAGCTAATCATTGAAAGGAACGTCGCTAGCAAAAGGGTGTCTGTGCTTGGTTCCATGCGCACGCGAGTGCACGCGGGCGTGTTTGTGAACGTCGTTTGCTTGCTTGTATCATATTTGAACGGGCTGAAGGTGTGCTTGGGTATTCGCGAGAGTCTGTCTTCTTGATCTTTACCGTCTGCTTGGATGACGGGTAAATTTTTGCTTCCAAATTCGGATATGTATGCTTGCATATATCATTTTTTTTATTAATAAATATACAGCTATATTAAATATTATAAATGATAAAATTATTCTTTAAGCTTATGTAGACGCCTGCATGAATGAAAAAAATTCTTTTGCCTTTCTTAAATGCTGAGTTTTCAAATGATTAAGTTTTCGTAAAAGTATTTAGGCAGGTATTCTTCTACGGAACTGGATATCTCGAGTTTTCTAATGTTAATATTTATATATATATATATATATATATATATATATATATATATATATATATATATATATATATATATATATATATAGTAGATTGAATATATCTCTTCAAGCGTAGCCTATACACGTATAATTTTTTTTTCACAAAAGCATGCTCATCATTATTACGTTTTTTTTTTTTCTAACGGATTGAATGTCCTTTTCAGATGATACAAATGTATAATTTGGTTTCACATAAGCATGATATTCATTATTATTATTATTATTATTTTTTTTTTTGTTTTTTTTTTGCAAAAACATATGTACTAATCTTTCTGAAATCTTACATAGATACAGTCGGATTACGAAAGCGTGTGTCTCTCTCTCCAGAGAAAACGTGAGAATTAACTGTTTATTTGTCCGTGTGTGTTTACATACGCGTACACACCCTTGTTTGCATGATCCTGAAATTCTTCAACTGTTTTGTAAAAGAATCCTCGTAAAAGATGATACGTTGCTGAGGAATGCTGTCAAGTATTCTGATTCGGTTTGCTTAACCTTTCGCGAAAGTGAATGTTTAATTTGGCGTTTTAAATGACTCCTAAAATAGCTTGTTTTTTCGTACTCTTATCCTCTCTTAGCAACAAAAATAGCTGTAAATTTTAGTGTGTCTTCTACAGACTTTAATTTCCGTTCCTTAAATGTTATTTGATGTCTTTCTATCTATTTCATATGAGGATGAGATCATGGCGATGGGTAGATGGAGATGGTTTGGGCATGATCTCTTCACACTCCCCAAGAGAGATTAGTTCACCAAACTTTCAACTTTGCTCCACAAGGACCTAGAAGAATTTGGAAGACCCAGGCCTACATGGGGTGAAGACCATGAATCGCGAAGTCGGAGATGATGAATGGAGAAGTATTGGTTTAAAAGGTCAAAATAGAGAAGACTGGCGAAATCTAATCGAGGCCCTTTGCGTCAATAGGCGTAGGAGATGATGATGATGATGATGATGAATATATTTTGCTGAATAATATCTACAATGAAAATAATATATTCAATTATTTATTATTATGCAATCTACAACGAAATGAAATATCAATATTAAAAATTTTCAAAATTATCTTTGCCTTTTACAAACATGAATTTAAACATATCAATACGTAAGTTTTTTTTTTTTTTTTTTTTTTTTTTTTTTTTTTTTTTTTTTTTTTTTAACTCTTATACTGTATACGATGGATCATAATTCCTTGTATGAACCGGCGCATGAAATAAAACTAACTAGAGGGGCCCTCAGTAGAGCGCAGACCTCCGCCACGGCAGCTTATTTCTCAACCTTTTGCTAGACCTTGACCTTGACATTTGACCTTAACATTTATCAATTGGCATGGATTTTCATGCACTCAAATATGAACCAAGTTTGATGTCTCTGTGACAATGATGTCCAAACTTATGGCTTTTAAGTGAATTGGACATTTTGCCTGACTGTGACCTTGACCTTTGACCTTGACATTCCATAAACTAATTATTTCCAACTTTTTACATAACAGTTAGTCACTGAAAGCTTCATTACTCTACGATTAAAATTGTGGCCAGGAAGCTGTTCATAGACACACACAAACAAACAAACACACAAACAAGGGGTAGAACATAACCTCCTTCCAACTTCATTGGTGGAGGTAATAATTCAAATCTTATAATCGTAAGATATACATCTATAACGAAAGTAAATATATAATTAGCATCTAATTCCAAATACATTAGACAGCTGTCGAGCTAGTTACGGCTTCGCTAATCTCTTGTTATGGACCGTCATATTCTAGAAGAGCTTGTGTTACTCAAAGTAAATACTTAGACAAATACAAAGCAGACATGCGGATAGAGATACACAGACAGGCTCACAAAAACACAATCCAAGAAATCAGCCTGTTTATTTTCATATTGGTAATACTATCTGTTTCCCCATGTTCCCATTAAAGGTTTAAAGGCCGCTCATGAATGGCAGAGGCAAGGGACACTGACATTGCAATAGAGACTGACCATATATACATATGATCAGCACCCAAGCCCCCTCTCCACCCAAGTTAGGACGAAGGAGGGCCAGCCAATGGCTGCTGATGGCTCAGAAGATAGACTTATAGGCTCCCCCAAACACCCCATCCTTGGCTGACATGGTGTCATTGAAGCGATCAAAGGAACTAATGAGTTTGAGGGGGACTCGAACCCCAGTCTAGCTTTCACCGATCAAGGACGTCACCACATAAGCCACCACAATAAGAAGGAAACTAATAACAGAATAGCTGACATGGGGACGTTGAAGCGATCAAAGGAACTAACGAGTTTGTGCGGGACTCGAACCCCAGTCTGTCGTTCACCAGTCAAGGACGTTACCGCATCGGCCATCATAACCAGAAGAAAACGAACAGAATATGATATAAATGTCTAACTTTTTCTTACGGATAAATCTTTGTTTAATTTTGCAACGCATCTGTTTTACCTTAAAATTTCGAATCTCCCAAATTTCTCTTTCGTATCCGCATCTAGTTCCGTGGGAATCGTTTAGACCACTCTCCCATATCTTCATTTGCATACCTAGATATGGGAGAAGCAAGACAAGGGGTTGGGGGTTAGTGGCCGGGGGCGTGGGGGGGGGGAGTGTTGTCGGGACTTGAAACGACCAACTTAAGTGGAGTTTCATGTCCTATACTACCAGACAAACTTCACAATACCTATCTTGAATTAGCCTTCTGTGCTATATATACACAGTGCTTCTATGATCATCACAAAGAAAGATATTGCGGTAGAATGTTAGGGCAAGAAGGGCACATTCTTCTGGTTATATGAGGAGCGATTTATGTACCTGGTAATTGGTTGATAGTAGTGGGTTAACTGTAACTCTGGTGGATAAGAACGTAGGATAAGTAGGTTTGGCAACCTCATCCTACATTTCGTTGATAATTTTAAGAGTAACACTCTGTGGAGACACTTTATCAAAACGGAGAGACCATAAATATACTGTATACACAAAATTTATATATATATATATATATATATATATATATATATATATACATATATATATATATATATATATATATATATATATATATATATATATATATATGTTTATATACATATATACTTTATATATATATATATATATATATACATATATATATATAAATTTATATTTATATATAAATATATATATATATATATATATATATATATATATATATATATATATATATATATATATAAATTTATATATATATATATGTATATATATATATATATATATATATATGTTTATATACATATATACTTTATATATATACATATATATATATATATATATATATATGTATATATATAAAGTATATATGTATATAAACATATATATATATATATATATATATATATACATATATATATATATAAATTTATATTTATATATATATATATATAAATATAAATTTATATATATATATATATGTATATATATATATATATATATAAAGTATATATGTATATAAACATATATATATATATATATATATATATATATATATAAATTTTGTGTAAAATTTATATATATATATATGTATATATATATATATATATATATATATATATATATATATATATATATATATACATATATATTTAAATTTTATATATATATATATAAATATATATATATATATATATATATATATATATATATATACTGTATATATATAGGCTATTCATGAATATATTGCAAATATATATCACTAATGCTTTGAATTTGATATAGTGAAAGGCGTAGCATGAATATAACCATTAATTTCAGATTATTCGAATCTTATACTAAAATCATCTTAGAAAAATTAATAAATGAGAATGTAGAATAAAATTAATGAGAGACAATACTACGTAAATTGACTAAATGATTGATGGAAATAAGAGAGAAATTAGGTGAGCAGGAAATGGGAAGATGAATTTTAAAATATATGTATATATAATATTAATATTTTCAGATATACTTCATCGCTCATTCACTGTCTTTTAATTCCATATCTTTTTTTTACATCTCTTGTTAGGTGTGCCTGATATCAACAAGAGATGTAAAATGAAATAAAAAGATATAGAATTAAAAGACAGAGAATGAGGGAATATGAGGACAAAAAACAAAATGGGATAAATGAGAGAAAATAAGCAAACCAAACGAGAAACTGAACTAAGGAGGAAAAATACGAAGGAAATAAGATTAAATCTAAGAATTAATAAGAGATAAATAAAGTAAAAATAAAAAAAGAACAAGTGAAGTAGAAAAGTAATCTAGACGAACAAAACAAAATTAGAGAAAATAAAAAAAACTTAATGACAAACTGAACTAAAGGTAAAAATAAGAAGGAAATAGAATTAATATGAGACAAATAAAGTAAAAATGAAAAATGAACAAGTGAAGTAAGGAAACTAATCTAGATAAAGAAAACGAATTAGAGAAAATAAGCAAACCAAATAAGAAACTGAGCTAAAGATGAAAAATAAGAAGGAAATAGGATTAAATCTAAGAACTGATATGATATAAATAAATAAAAAATGAACAAGTGAAGTAGGAAACAAATCCAAACGAAGAAAACAAAATTAAGAAAATAAGAAAAATGCAATTAAGAAAAAGTAAAAAAAAAATACTATAAAGAAACGTAGAGTATAAATATGATATAAATAAATAAAAAATGAACAAGTGAAGTAGGAAACAAATCCAAACGAAGAAAACAAAATAAAGAAAATAAGAAAAATGCAATTAAGAAAAAGTATAAAAAAACTATAAAGAAATGTATAAACGAGGAGAGAAAACTGGAACACACGAAGAAAGAATAAGAAAAAAGAGAAAGTGATGAAATTGGACGAAATGAAAATGAACGATCAAGTGGAGAACATAAATGAGAAGGTTTTCAACTGGTCTACTTGTGTACACTTTCGACCAGGCACTGCCAGGGACAGGAGTGAGGAGAGGTAGTGGAGGAGTGAGGAGAGGTAGTGGAGGAGTGAGGGGAGGTAGTGGAGGAGTGAGGAGTGGTGGTGGAGTGAGGAGAGGTAGTGGAGGAGTGAGGAGGGGTAGTGGAGGAGTGAGAAGTAGTGGAGGAGTGAGGAGAGGTAGTGGAGGAGTGAGGAGAAGTAGTGGAGGAGTGAGGGGAGGTAGTGGAGGAGTGAGGAAGAGGTAGTGGAGGCGTGAGGAAGAGGTAGTGGAGGAGTGAGGAGAAGTAGTGGAGGAGTGAGGAGAGGTAGTGGAGGCGTGAGGAAGAGGTAGTGGAGGCGTGAGGAAGAGGTAGTGGAGGAGTGAGGAGAAGTAGTGGAGGAGTGAGGGGAGGTAGTGGAGGAGTGAGGAAGAGGTAGTAGAGGAGTAAGGAGAGGTAGTGGAGGAGTGAGGAGAAGTAGTGGAGGAGTGAGGAGAGGTAGTGGAGGAGAGAGGAAGAGGTAGTGGAGGAGTGAGGAGAGGTAGTGGAGGAAGGGGTAAGGGAGGTATTATGAGATTACGATTGACTGCGAGGGTCGAGAAGGGATAGAGGAGGGAAGGAGAAAACGAGAGAGGTGATAAATGAATATACACAAAGAAAATAAGAGAGGGTAAGGAGATACCTAGTAAGGAAACAAATATGTATTTGGTGAAATATTGTATATTAAGAGAGGAAGGGAATATAGAGGAATACTGATAAAGATTATAGGTGAAATAATAAACAGACGTTAAAATCATCGAAAAAAATATATATATATATTATGAAAAAATTTGTCGATAGAAAAAAACATATTTAGATGGGGAATTGGGAAATGAAAAGATATTTTTCAAAAGAATATGTGAAGAAGAAGAAGAAGAAGAAGAAGAAGAAGAAGAAGAAGAAGAAGGGAGAGAGAGAGAGAGAGAGAGAGAGAGAGAGAGAGAGAGAGAGAGAGAGAGAGAGAGAGAGAGAGAGAGAGAGAGAGAGAGAGAGTGAAATAATAATAATAATAATAATAATAATAATAATAATGATAATAATAATAATAATAATAAAAACGATGATAAAAATAATAATAATAATAATAATAATAATAATAATAATGAGAAAAAGAAGAAGAAGAAGAAGAAGGAGAGAGAGAGAGAGAGAGAGAGAGAGAGAGAGAGAGAGACAGACAGACAGACAGATAGACAGAGAGAGATCTACTGCAACAACTGCATTAAATTAGGCATGAAAGACAAATGAGAACAAATAAATAAAAGAAGTTATTAAAAGCCAAAAGTCATGTCCCCAATATAAGCCACTGAATGAAATGGACAGCGTTAAATTTAAACCTATTTTCAAGCTGTCTTTAATCGACCAATCAAAATTCAATCTAGCGTAATGAAAGGTAGCCTCTGTCCTCGATAAACGACCGCTGATACACTGCATCCCAGGTTTCAATCAGCATCCGTCCCTTTTGAAGTGTGACACAGTGGCACGCCCTTTGTTCGTGACCGGAGAGCAGGTCCCCTTGGGTGCTTGAGATTGACCCGGTGTAAAAAGGTTTCAAGCTCCCCCACCCCCGGTAACTTAAAACCGGTTTTCAGATTACATTGGGGGAGGGGGGGTAGTTTGAAACCAGTTTCAAGTTACCCACCCCCCCTCCGTAACATAAAACCGATTTCAGATCACCCGGGGGAGGTGTTTAAAACCAGTTTCAGGTTCCCCCCCCCCGGGTAACTTAAAACCGGTTTCAGATTACCGGGGGGGGGGTGTTAGGGTAGTTTGAAACCAGTTTCAGATTATCGGGGATTAGGGTAGTTTGAAACCGGTTTCAGATTACCGGGGGTTAGGTAGTTTGAAACCAGTTTTAAGTTACCCACTTGTAACTTAAAACCGATTTCAGATTACCCCGCCGGGGGAAGGTGTTTGAAACCAGTTTCAAGTTAACCCCCCCTCCCGGTAACTAAAAACCGATTTCAGATTACCCCCGCCGGGGGAAGGTGTTTGAAACCAGTTTCAAGTTAACCCCCCCTCCCGGTAACTTAAAACCGATTTCAGATTACCCCGCCAAGGGAAGGTGTTTGAAACCAGTTTCAAGTACCCCCCCCCCTCCCGGTAACTAAAAACCGATTTCAGATTACCCCGCCGGGGGAAGGTGTTTGAAACCAGTTTCAAGTTAACCCCCCCTCCCGGTAACTTAAAACCGATTTCAGATTACCCCGCCAAGGGAAGGTGTTTGAAACCAGTTTCAAGTTAACCCCCCCTCCCGGTAACTTAAAACCGATTTCAGATTACCGGGGGAAGGGTAGTTTGAAACTGGTTTCAAGTTCCCCCCCCCCCGCCCGCCGGTAATTTAAAACCGGTTTCAGATTATCGAGGGGTGGGTTAGTTTGAAACCGGTTTCATGTTCCCCCCCCCCCCGGCCCTCTAAAAAACTGGTATCAGATTACAGGGGGGATAGTTTAAACCAGTTTCAAGTTAACAGCCCCCCCCCCCCCCGTAATTTAAAACCGGTTTCAGATTACCGGGGGGGGGGGTTGGTAGTTTGAATCTGGTCTCAAAAATAATCCCTCCCCCCAGTAACTTAAAACTGGTATCAGATTGGGGGGGGGGAGTTTGAAACCGGTTTCGAATTAACCCCCGCCCAGTAACTTAAAACTGGTTTCAGATTACCGGGGAGGGGATAGTTTGAAACTGGTTTCAAGTTAACCCCCCCTCAGGTAATTTAAAACCGGTTTAGATTACCGAGGGGGGGGGGGTGGTAGTTTGAATCCGGTTTCAAACTAAT
The DNA here is from genome assembly GCF_036898095.1 of Palaemon carinicauda. NCBI lineage: Eukaryota > Metazoa > Arthropoda > Malacostraca > Decapoda > Palaemonidae > Palaemon > Palaemon carinicauda. The sequence goes on along the minus strand of NC_090761.1, from coordinate 69,636,428 downwards.
CCCTCTCTGGTAACTTAAAACTGGTATCAGAATACGAGGGGGGGGGGGAGTTTGAAACCGGTTTTGAGTCCCCCCCCCGTGACTAAAAACCGGTTTAAGATTACCTGAGCAGGGGATAGTTTGAAACCGGTTTCAAGTTACCCACCAACACCCCGGTAGCCTGAAACCGGTTTCAAACTACCGGGGGGTGGGGGGAAGATTTGGAGGGGGTAATTTGAAACCGCTACACCGGTGTCAAGATGGTAAACACGTTTCTGAATGGGTGGCTGCGATTCCTAATAGACGGTCATGACTACCTTTCAAACTGAGGTTGGAATAGAGATGGAAGAAGCTATGCCTTTTAATCTAAGGCTAAATAGAGATGGAAGAAGCTCTACCTTCTGAATTATGGTCCAAATTTAAATGGAAGAAGCTCTGCCTAAAATAGAGATGGAAGCAAGCTCTAACTTTTAAGCTAATGCTAAATGGAGATGAAAGAAGCTCTACCT
>NC_090761.1:69620940-69630940 GCF_036898095.1 Palaemon carinicauda | reverse complement strand
GGAAAACGAAGAAGAAGAACTAAACAGGAAAACGAAGAAGAAGAACTAAACAGGAAAACGAAGAAGAAGAACTAAACAGGAAAACGAAGAAGAAGAAGAAGAAGAAGAACTAAACAGGAAAACGAAGAAGAAGAAGAAGAAGAACTAAACAGGAAAACGAAGAAGAAGAAGAACTAAACAGGAAAACGAAGAAGGAGAAGAATAAGAACTAAACAGGAAAACGAAGAAGAAGAAGAAGAAGAAGAAGAACTAAACAGGAAAACGAAGAAGAAGGAGAAGAATAACTAAACAGGAAAACGAAGAAGGAGAAGAAGAAGAACTAAACAGGAAAACGAAGAAGGAGAAGAAGAAGAACTAAACAGGAAAACGAAGAAGAAGAAGAACTAAACAGGAAAACGAAGAAGAAGAAGAAGAAGAACTAAACAGGAAAATGAAGAAGGAGAAGAAGAAGAACTAAACAGGAAAACGAAGAAGAAGAAGAAGAAGAACTAAACAGGAAAATGAAGAAGGAGAAGAAGAAGAACTAAACAGGAAAACGAGGGAGAAGAAGATCTGAAAAAGAAGATGAAGAAATAAAACTAAACAAGAAGAAGAAGAAGAAGAAGAAGAAGAAGTAAACATAGTCTTTATAGATAAAACAATGATGCCTTTGCGAGAATAAATCAGAGAGAGAGAGAGAGAGAGAGAGAGAGAGAGAGAGAGAGAGAGAAGAACTAAACAGGAAAACGAATAAGAAGATCTGAAAAAGAAGATGAAGAAATAGAACTAAACAAGAAGAAGAAGAAGAAGAAGAAGAAGTAAACATAGTCTTTATAGATAAAACAATGATGCTTTTGCGAGAATAAATCAGAGAGAGAGAGAGAGAGAGAGAGAGAGAGAGAGAGAGAGAGAGAGAGAGAGAGAGAGAAGAACTAAACAGGAAAACGAATAAGAAGATCTGAAAAAGAAGATGAAGAAATAGAACTAAACAAGAAGAAGAAGAAGAAGAAGAAGAAGTAAACATAGTCTTTATAGATAAAACAATGATGCTTTTGCGAGAATAAATCAGAGAGAGAGAGAGAGAGAGAGAGAGAGAGAGAGAGAGAGAGAGAGAGAGAGAGAGAGAGAGAGAGACGCAAGTTATCATACAGCAATTACAAGGACACAATTGATATTATGAAAAAAAAGTTATTACCCTACATGTACTATTAATCCAATTTGGTGTTATGTCTTTATCCTTTTATTATATGGATAGCTCATCCAATGAATTGTAGGAAGCTCATTTCTCAATAATAATATTTAAAACTATTAAGGAACTAAATATTATGACTTTTAACTCGTTTTTTATACCGCGCAAATGAACTAGTAGTTGCATAAACAAATTTCTTTCAAACTATAAAAAAATCGCAATGTAAAACAGCTGGAAATTCCCAACTGATGCAGTTTTTTTTTCGGTGGTTTTGAATATATTTAGATATAGTGCTAAAGATAAGAAAAATTTAATTAATTCGTTATCATTATTATTATTTTTATTATTATTATTATTATTGTATTTATCATCATTATTATCATTATTATTATTGTATTTATCATCATCATTATTATTATCATTATTTATTATTATTATAATTATTATTATTATTGTATTTATCATTATTATTATTATTATTATTATTATGATTATTATTATTATTATTGTATTTATCATCATCATTATTATTATCATTATTTATTATTATTATTATTATTATTATTATTATTATTATTATTATTATTATTATTATTATTATTATCATTACTATTATTATTAGCCAAACCACAACCCTGGTTGGAAAAGGGCAAAAGGCTCCAAAGGGGAAAGTAACCCAGTGAGGAAAGGAAATGAGAGAACAGTAGATAAACAATATATAAGTAATGAATGAAAATATTAAATACATCAAGGTCAGTAAAAACGTCAAAATAAATCTGTCATATATAAACTATAAAACGAGATTTAAGACAACCTGTTCAACTTAAAAACATTCGCTGCAAGTTTAAATTTCTCAAGTTCTTCAGATTCAACTACCTCATTAAGGATACATTTTAGCCTTATAATAGAGAAGGCAAGGCTATTAGAATTAACTGCTTACATACACTGTTAAAATTTGCCGTAAAAAAATACGGTAAAAATCCTGGAATAAATGTTGGCAGGCATTTACCGATTTAAGAACGGATATATTGATGTAAAGGAGTGATATTACGGTCGCCAACCCGTAAAAGATAATAACAAAGTAAGGTAAAATTACAGTCACCTACTTTTTACTGAAATACGGCTGAGAACAATATATTTTCATGAATAATTTCCGATATTTTTTTTTTTTTTTTTTTTTTTTTTTTTTTTTTTTTTTTTTTACATTGTAGCATTACGTGTAGGATGGTACAGTCTGCGAAGATCCGAATGTAAAGGATGGTCAGAATTATGACAAATTTTAAGCTACATGCGTAAAAAACTAGCTGAATGATAGTGCCACAGATTAATAACTAGATCAGGAATATGAAATTTAATTGACCGTAAGTTCCTGTCCAACAAATTAAGATAGGAATCAGCAGCTGAAGACCAGATAGAACAATACTCGAAACAGGGTACAATGAAAGAATTGAAACATGTCTCCAGAATAAATTGATATGACTCTCTTAATAAGCCAATTTTTCGAGCAATTGAAGAAGAAACAAAGAGAAAGTGCCTCTCAAAAAAATATTTGCAATCAAGAATCCCACCTAAATCTCGGTCTTAGGTTAGAGTTCTCTTGCTTGAGGGTACACTCGGGCACACTATTCTATCTTATTTCTCTTCCTCTCGTTTTGTTAAGGTTTGTATAGCTTATATAGGAGATATTTATTTAAATGTTACTGTTCTTTACATATTTTTTCCTTGTTTCCTTTCCTCCCTAGGCTATTTTCCCTGTTGGAGCCCCACGGCTTATAGCATCCTGCTTTTACAACTAGGGTTGTAACCTAGCAAGTAATAATAATAATAATAATAATGATAATAATAATTACGAAAAGTTATTCAACTTTTCAATTCTTCTCAACCACGAAATATCAAAAAAATCTTGAAATAATTTTCGATCATCTTACAGACAGACTTTGCTTCTGTTTTATACAATCAACCATTCTTTGGATAATCCTTCTGTCGATAAAGAATTATGATATCATCACGCATTTTTCATTCCCTGGCAATAATATCACAACATGTATGTCCATCATTTACATTAAATCTACTAGGTTCCTGTACTAATTTTCCTTAGAAAACACGCATACACACTCAGACATACACAAGGCACACATACATACTCAAACACACACACTGGCTTACTCATACATACTCAAACATACACAAAGGCACACATACATACTCAAACACACACAATGGCTTACTCACACATACTCAAACACACACATACTCAAACATATATACTCAAACATACACAAAGGCATTCACATACTCAAACACAGCCAGGCTCACACATACATACTAAACCACACACACACACACACACACAGGGAAACATACATACTCAAACACACACACAGGCAAACATATATACTCAAACATACACGAAGGCATTCACATACTCAAACACAGCCAGGCTCACACATACATACTAAACCACACACACACAGGGAAACATACATACTCAAACACATACACAGGGAAACATATATACTCAAACATACATAAAGGCATTCACATACTCAAACACAGCCAGGCTCACACATACATACTCAAACACACACACACACACAGGGAAACATACATACTCAAACACACACAGGCAAACATACATACTCAAACACATACACAGGCAAACATACATACTCAAACACACACAGGCAAACATACATACTCAAACACACACAATGACTTACTCATACACACTCAAACATACACAAAGGCACACATACATACTCAAACACACACAATGGCTTACTCACACATACTCAAACACACACACAGGGTCACTCACATACTCAAACACAAACACACTCACTCACACATACTCAAACACACACAAAGGCACATATACATACTCAAACATACAAAAAGGCACTCACATACTCAAACACAGCCAGGCTCACACATACATACTCAAACACACTCAGACACACACACACATATATCCATATTTTTGGTGGGCAAAAAAAGGGACAAGTCTTCAAGTTCCTACGCTAATTCTCCTAAGAAAACACGCATACACACTCAAACACACACAAAAAGGCACACATACAAACACAAACACACACAATGGCTCACTCACGCACACACAGACATCTATATTATTGTTTGCAAAAAAAGGGGGCAAGTAAACACACACAAAGGCACACATACACACACACACACGCTAACTCACGCACACTCAAACACACACAGACACACAAATATATCTATATTATCGTTTGCAAAAAAAAAAAAAGGGCAATTCTTTACACCGTGAAATCACAGCACGAATCATAAGTAACATTACGACAGCGTTGTCACTCTAAAGTAAATAAATCTTGGGTCGAGTTATTTCTGTTGTTCAGATCAACAGGCAGCTATAAATTATAATCATAAACACATTCGATTCAATCTAATGTTTTCAAGTCGACAATTGTTTGCATTTGGGAGACAATACATATTCACACGTACATACTTACATGCATATATACATAAATACATACATATATATATATACATACATATGTATGTGCATGTATATCTATCTATATATATATAAATACATATATATATATATATATATATATACTGTATATATATATATATATATATATATATATATATATATATATGAATGAATATGAATATATAAGTATACACACATACATATATATATACATATATACATATATATTATATTTATATATACATATATATATATATATATATATATATATATATATATATATATATATATATGTATATATATATATACACACACACACACACACACACACACACATATATATATATATATATATATATATATATATATATATATATATATATATCAGCAAAGAACGTGCCCCTCAGAGGAAACTTAACAAACAATGATGGTTTCAAAAGCATTCTTAAATCTATCAAGTATTCCGGACAATAAATTCGTCTGGGCGTTTAATGATTCGTATTGCTCTTTTTATGTCTTATTTTAGCATATGTCTCCTTCGCACAACAATATTTATGGCAACATTTTTTTTTAATTTATCGTAAAATGATATTTTCCTTTTTAGATCAACGTTTTTCTCAGGGAAAAAGGTAAAAAATAAGTGTCTGGTTTCAGTTTCATTAAAATAGATGCTCACCAGAACGTCAGATGGGCGAGCCCAACTCCCCACTGTGGTGCTCAACCACAACAGTGGCATCTCCAATAAACAGCTTAATTTCTCGGGCTGGGATCGATCTGCTGTCATGCGAATGATAGGCGAACACGTTAACATTGTACTACCCAGGAGGGTAGTACCGTAGTGGATATTTGCTTTAAGGGAAGATATTAAGAAAATGCACTAATCACTCCAAAATCAAACCATTGTTCTCTAGTCTTGCATAGTGACATTGCCTATGTACTTTAGTCTTCCACTGTCTTGAGTTAGTTTTTTTGCTTGAGGGTACACTCGGACATACTATTCCATATTATTTCTCTTCCTCTTGTTTTGCTAAAGTTTTTAAAACTTATATAGGAAATATTTATTTGAATGTTACTGTTCTAAAAGATATTCTATTTTTCCTTGTTTCCTTTCCTCACCTGGCTATTTTCCCTTTTGGAGCCCCTGGGGCTATAGCATCTGTTTTTCCAACTAGGGTTGTAGCTTAATAATAATAATAATAATAATAATAATCAAACAGGTTCCCTAATTAAGTAATATAATCACGTTTCTGTATAGCTATCAAAGTGCCTAACTACCTCCTTAATGAGGACCCCTCCCCCAATTACAGACCCACGTCGGCCCATGGTTTCTCTTCGCCCAACCTATCGTACGTGTGTGTCTGCCCCAATTAGGTCAGACACGCTACGCATGCCCGTATTTGCAAATCTCGTTCCCCCAAACATCATATCCGTCGTCCTCTCTAGACTTGAACCAATGCACGTAGCTCCTTCCCACTCAAAACTGTCTCTCGCCTGTTATTTTCCTCTCTGATTCGACTGTCGTCTCAATCCCCGACAATTGGCCCGACCTTTTTATTGATGATATGGGCTAGGCTAGCCCTTTTACCCCCACCATAAGGTTAAATTTCGAGCACATTTTGCTATATAATTTTTTTAAATTGCTCTAACAGGCTTAATTTTTGTCCTAGAGAGGTCAGGTTGGTCTCATTCTTTTGGAAAATGACTGAAGTTTCTCATAAAATTATCAAAAATATGTAAAAATATTTAATTAACAGTGTTTTGCAAGAACGTACCGGTACGTCCTTTGGGGGGTGAAAGGGCTAGCTAGGTCACTTCGCGAGATGTCATCTGTATTATGCGTCAATTTTAGAATGCATCAATGTATGCACTGCCAGAGATCGTTTCTTCTTATATTTATTATAGTATTATAGTTCGCTCTTTATGCTCGGGAACATTTCTGTTAAGAATGACATCATAAACATCATTATTGTCATACATCTCTTACCCTTCACCCTTGCAAAACATCATCCAGCAGTTGTGTAATATAACTCTTGCCAATCATTTTTTTCAAGTACTTGGAATTCTGAGAGAGAGAGAGAGAGAGAGAGAGAGAGAGAGAGAGAGAGAGAGAGAGAGAGAGAGCACTACCCAACCTGTCCGAATCGATCTATGTTGATGTGTTTATGTGTCTCTTTAACTCTTGCTAATCGTCTCTAGCGTGTTTTTTTTCTCTCTCTCCATCACAGCGACCGTCAGACCGTCTAAAAATAACCAGATCTCGGAGTGCCTGTCTCTGCTTTCGATTGGGAGTGCCAAGTTGGGAAAGGCTCACGAAAAATGATCGATGGGGAGTGGGAGTGGGAGTTGGGGAGCTGGTGATGGCTGGGGAGGGGGGTGGGTGGGGGGGGGGGGGGTATGCGTGCAGAGGTCACGATTACATTATCATCGGTCAGTTACGATGTAACCAATTACTTTTTCGATTACTATGTATAACATATTACATTACATTATTCAAAAGTATCACTTTATGAAGACCTAAAGAAGATACATTTACGAAACTTGATATAATATCAATTCAGTAGTTTGACGTTTGGCGACTACAATATGAATAATAAATCGGTGATTGACACATATGTTATGATGTTTTTATTCCATCTGATAATAGTAATAATAATAATAATAATAATAATAATAATAATAACTATTATTATTATTATTATTATTATTATTATTATTATTATTATTATGATTATAATAATTATCATTATTATTATTATAATAATAATAATAACAATAATAATAATAATAATAATTATTATTATTATTATAATAATAATAATAATAATAATAATAATAATAATTATTATTATTATTATTACTATTATTATTATTATTATTATCATTATGATAATAATAATAATGATAATAATTATTATTATTATAATAATAATAATAATAATAATAATAATAATAATGCCAACCAATATCATATAATGATAGCAATAATAATAATAATAATAATAATAATTATAATTATAATAATAATAATAATAATAATAATAATAATAATAATAATAATAATAATAATAACAATAGTAGTAGTAGTAGTAGTAGTAGTAGTAGTAGTAGTAGTAGTAGTAGTAGTTACCTTAACTCTGAAAATCTAATGAGTAATGAAAAAAAAAAAAAACATTATGGAACCAAAATATAATACACATATAATAAGAACAAAAGGAAGAACAGCGAACAAAAAGGATTTGAAATTAACTGGAAGAAAGAATCTTATGGAAAAAGACTGTTATTATTATTATTATTATTATTATTATTATTATTATTATTATTATTATTATCATTATTATTATTACTAGCCAAGCTACGACCCTAGTTGGAAAAGCAAGATGCTATAAGCCCAAGGGCACCAATAGGGAAAAATAGCCCAGTGAGGAAAGGAAATAAGGAAATAAATAAATGATGAGAACACGTTAACAATAAATCATTCTAAAACAGTAACAACGTCAAAACATATGTCCTATATAAACTATCAACAACGTCAAAAACAGATATGTCATATACAAACTATAAAAAGACTCATGTCAGCCTGGTCAACATAAAAACATTTGCTGCAACTTTAAACTTTTGAAGTTCTACTGATTCACCTACCCGATTAGGAAGATCATTCCACAACTTGGTCACAGCTGGAATAAAACTTCTAGAATACTGTGTAGTATTGAGCCTCATGATGGAGAAGGCCTGGCTATTAGAACAAAGTAACATTACTATTCCTCAGAATGCAGAGAGGGCTCAGCAGCAGTACGTTAAACCGCCAACATAAATTACGTCAATAAGCTAAATACTGAATGAGCAAAACGAGTAGATTCAAGTTCTGAAGCTATGGAGGCCACTTGATGCTAAAAAAAGGATGAAGCTAGTGCATTTTTTGTCATGCCCACAGCGGACAGCTTGAGGTGCACTGATGGGAGTAAGCCCTTACAGTGGATATTATTATTATTATTATTATTATTATTATTATTATTATTATTATTATTATCATTATTATTATTAATTTCTAAGCAACAACCCTAGTTGGAAAATCAGTATGCTATAAGCCCAGGGGCCTTAACAGGGAAAATAGCCTAATGAAGAAAGGAAACAAGGAAAAATAGAATATTTTAAGAACAGTAACATTAGAATAAATATTTCCTATATAAACTATAAAGACTTTAACAAAATAAGCGGACAAGAATTAAGATAGTCATTCTAGTGGACTTGAGTAATTCCTACAGTACAGTAAACAGTTTGAGGTGCATTAATGACATTGAGCTTGTACAGTGGACCTCCTTTAGAGAAACTAGCCAAAAAGAGACAGTATGTGGAATTAAAGAAGGTTGTCAATAATTCTGACTTCCTACAGTGGACCCCTGTAGAGAATCTAGCCAAAAATCAGACAGTATATGGAATTAAACCAGGTTGTCAATAATTCTAACCACTCCTTTAAAGAAACTAGCCAAAATCAGACAGTATATGGAATTGAACCAGGTTATCAATAATTCTAACCACTTACACTGGACCTCCTTTAAAGAAACTAGCCAAAATCAGACAGTATATGGAATTGAACCAGGTTATCAATAATTCTAACCACTTACACTGGACCTCCTTTAAGGAAACTAGCCAAAAACAGACAGTATATGGAATTAAATCAGGTATCAATAATTCTAACCACTTACACTGGACCTCCTTTAAAGAAACTAGCCAAATCAGACAGTATATGGAATTGAACCAGGTTATCAATAATTCTAACCACTTACAGTGGACCTCCTTTAAAGAAACTAGCCAAAATCAGACAGTATATGGAATTGAACCAGGTTATCAATAATTCTAACCACTTACACTGGACCTCCTTTAAAGAAACTAGCCAAAATCAGACAGTATATGGAATTGAACCAGGTTATCAATAATTCTAACCACTTACAGTGGACCTCCTTTAAAGAAACTAACCAAAATCAGACAGTATATGGAATTGAACCAGGTTATCAATAATTCTAACCACTTACACTGGACCTCCTTTAAAGAAACTAGCCAAAATCAGACAGTATATGGAATTGAACCAGGTTATCAATAATTCTAACCACTTACAGTGGACCTCCTTTAAAGAAACTAGCCAAAAAGAGACAGTATATGGAATTGAACCAGGTTATCAATAATTCTAACCACTTACACTGGACCTCCTTTAAAGAAACTAGCCAAAATCAGACAGTATATGGAATTGAACCAGGTTATCAATAATTCTAACCACTTACAGTGGACCTCCTTTAAAGAAACTAGCCAAAAACTGACAGTACATGGAATTAAACAAGGCTGATAACAACACTGACCTCTTA
>NC_090761.1:69610940-69615940 GCF_036898095.1 Palaemon carinicauda | reverse complement strand
AACAATTGGAAGACCCGCTTAATCAATTGGGATAATAATAATAATGATAATAATAATAATAATAATAATAATAATAAAATTCAGATGAAAATTACATTTATAAAATTTTGAAAAAATAAAATCACTTCTGTCTATAGACAGAAAACTAAACTGAACTAAAAAAAAAAAAAAAAGAAACAATAACTTCTTCTATTAGCGTGCTTTTTTCCCATTCGTATGGGGTAACACGGTTACCTTCTTTTGAAGGACTTATGCTTTGGCTTTTGGGGTGGACCGTAGTCACGACCGGCTGCCCTGCCTGACATTGCCTAGACCCCGTTAGCCTATGATGTGTGTTGTCCCAGCCACCAGCGAACCTTCCTCCCAGCAGCGAGGAGTCATGGCGGTGGTTAGGTCGACAGTTTGAGACGTGTGAGGTGTCTCACACTGAGTGCAAATGACGTAGGAGGTGCAAGAAATAATGGATAAAAATTTCGGAACGTGGGATTTCGTGTAATAGTGGAGATGACTGGTAACTATAGCCCATTTCTTTTAGCCATGCATATTTGCACCGACTCGCAGCGGTGCCCTTTTAGCTCGGAAAAGTTTCCGGATCACTGATTGGTTGGACAAGATAATTCTAACCAATCAGCGATCAGGAAACTTTTCCGAGCTAAAAGGGCACTGCCGCGAGTCGGTGCAAATATGCATCGCTAAAAGAAATGGACTATAGCTCTTAGAATAAAGTAAATACCTAAAAATCTACATTTCAGGCATGGAGGAAACAATGGTATATTACGATTTCACATAAGATTTGTATTAAAACAACCTATAATTGCCTATCTAACTCTTCTTATTTTATTATTTTGATTATGAATAAACAAAGAACTTTAAACTACTGTCAGTTCACCGATGTTTAAAACTTTTAATCTACTTGGTGTGTTTAAAAGCTATCTTGAATAGGGAAAACAGCAGCAATGCTGATGATGTTGATAATTGCTATTTTCCTTCAAGTAGAAGATAATAACTCCAGAAATGAGGAAAATGATGATGATTGTAATTCTCCTACAAGTCATCATCATCATCATTATCTTCATCTCCTACGCCTATTGACGCAAAGGGCCTCGGTTAGATTTCGACAGTCGTCTCTACCTTGAGCTTCTAAATGAATACTTCTCAATTCATCACCTCCTACTTCATGCCTCATAGCCCTCAGCCATGTAAGCCTGGGTCTTCCAACTCTTCTAGTGCCTTGTGGAGCCCAGTTAAACATTTGGTGAACTAATCTCTCTTGGGGAGTGCGAAGCGCATGCCCAAACCATCTTAATCTACCCCTCACCATGATCTCATCCGCATATAGCACTCGAGTAAACTCTCTTATAGTTTCATTTCTACTAATAGAAAATGATAAATCCAGTAACAATCATAATGATGATAAACAATATGATAAGATAAACATCCACGTACCCAATCACTCCTCTAAAGAAATAGTTTTTTTTTTTTGCGTGACTTCCTGTTTATGAATCAGACTTTGTTGACCGGAACATTTGCTTCGATCTGCCATTGAAGGAGAAAGTTTAGGCCTAAGCAAACTGTGGCCCTGTATCGTTTATATCGTGCTTTTAGACCCTTTTGCCAAAAAGGACTGGCAGAGAGAGAGAGAGAGAGAGAGAGAGAGAGAGAGAGAGAGAGAGAGAGAGAGAGTTTAAACTGTTAACATATGATTGGGAAATGGTAATAAATGCACAGCCTGAAATTACGAGAGAGAGAGAGAGAGAGAGAGAGAGAGAGAGAGAGAGAGAGAGAGAGGGTTTAAACTGTTAACATATGATTGGGAAATGGTAATAAATGCACAGCCTGAAATTACTGGAGAGAGAGAGAGAGAGAGAGAGAGAGAGAGAGAGAGAGAGAGAGAGAGAGAGTTTAAACTGTTAACATATGATTGGGAAATGATAATAAATGCACAGCCTGAAATTACTGAGAGAGAGAGAGAGAGAGAGAGAGAGAGAGAGGGAGAGAGAGAGAGAGAGTTGAACCTTATGTAGAATAATTTTGTAATAGTAGTCATGATCTGAAACAGAGAGAGAGAGAGAGAGAGAGAGAGAGAGAGAGAAATTGAATCTGATGTGGAATAATTGTGTAACAGTAGTCATGATCTGAAACAGAGAGAGAGAGAGAGAGAGAGAGAGAGAGAGAGTATTCCTCCCATCATCTAAGAATTCTAATCCGAAAATATATTGATGCGAGAGAAGGAGCCTCCTCCGCCAACAGCTGGGCCAAAGGCTTGTCTCTTATCAGGAAGAAGGTCATTCATTCGTACTCCTGTCCTTACACGAGACCAGATAGTCACACTGGCATCCATGAAAACAATGTTTGTGCCACTTTGCAATGCGAAAGGCTTCTGCTGGGTTGCTAACTGTCTGATGCAGAAGCACAATTACCTAATGATAATCTCCCCTATATAATAAAGGAAATGGTTCTCTGGCTATATATAAATAAATAAATGTTTTTATATCCACAAGGCACTAGAAGAGTTGGAGGACCCAGGCCTACATGGTTGAGAACTATGAAGCGTTCTTCTTGGTGAGGGTAAAAGAGACTCTTCTGCTATGGTAAGCAGCTCTTCTAGGAGCAGGACACTCCAAAATCAAACCATTGTTCTCTGGTCTTGGGTAGCGCCATAGCCTCTGTACCATGGATATCCACTGTCTTGAATTAGAGTTCTCTTGCTTGAGGATACTCTCGGGCATGCTGTTCTGTCTTGTTTCTCTTCCTCTTGTTTTTTTAAATTTTTTATAGTTTATATGTGAAGGATCTAGTTTAATGTTATTACTGTTCTTGAAATATTCTATTTTCATTAATTATTGTTCTGTTGTAGTTTATTCATTTCCTTGTTTCCTTTCCTCAAAGGGCTACTTTCTCTGTTGGAGCCTTTGGGCGTATAGCATCCTGCTTTTCCATCTTGGGTTATAGCCTAGCTTATAATAATAATAATAATAATAATATATTCGTTTTTAAATCTGTAAATGCCTGGCAATATTTATTCCAGAATTGTTATATATGTATATATATATATATATATATATATATATATATATATATATATATATTTATATATATACATATATATGTACATACATATATATATATATATATATATATATATATATATATAATATATATATATATGTACATATATATATATATATATATATCTATACATATATATGTATATATATATATATAAATATATATATATATATATATATATATATATATATATATATATATATATATATATATATATATATATATATATACAAATAAGCCTCACATACATTTTGACGTCAAATTTGCTCTTCCATGTATGTGTGCGTGCGTGTGTCATTAACATATGTAAAAAGATTTTGGAAGGTCAAGGTCAAAGGTCAAGCAAAATGTCCAATTCATTTACTATATATAACTGAATCATTTGTGATAGCTTGTATATTCTCAAATATCAATCAATAAATATATCTAACTATTGAATTCAGATAGAGTTATCTTCAGACTACCAAGAGAAATAAGAATAAATTTCGAGTTATTCTGCACTCAAAATAAAAATCAAATCGTCGACACTATGATTGGGAACTGGTTCGATTTTAAATATGTACTCATCTAAAATTATTTTGACTATGTTATAAAAATACTCCTTAGTATAGAATGGAAATATTCCATATCCAAGGGGGTGCTATGTTATAATAAATGTGACCTCCCTGGGTCCACGTTCGAATCTTTGCCTGTCCACCCTACATACATATATAGTATACATATAGATATATACATGCATATATATACATATATATATATATATGTATATATATATATATATATATATGAGTATATTTATACATATACACATATATGTATATATATATATATATATATATATATATATATATATATATATATTTATATACATATATATATATATATATATATATATATATATATATATATATATATATATGAGTATATTTATACATATACACATATATGTATATATATATATATATATATATATATATATAGATACATATATATACACTGTATATATATATGCATATGTATATATATATACATATATATACATAATGTATAAATATTTAGAGAGAGAGAGAGAGAGAGAGAGAGAGAGAGAGAGAGAGAGAGAGAGAGAGAGAGAGAGAGAGAGAATTCCACATGAACATGAAACCAACACCCACCCCCCCCCTCTCAAAAAATAACACAAAAAATCACAAAATAACAAATAACCACAATAAAAGACTAATAAAAAGATCACATCATCAAAAACTCACGAGCATTAAGTAAACAAATCCTGAAGTCATTTTTGTTGATTGATGTTCACAGGTCGCTGTTTACAGGATGTTGACTCGAGCAGGTCCTCCTGTCCTGTAAGTAGGTTGTTGGTCTTCAGTGACCTGCCAATCAACCAGTCTTGATTATTGGTAGATTCGGAGTTGAAAAGCAAGTTGGATTTCATTAGGGTTTACGATATCATCTCCACATATTTTTCGATCAATAAGTTTTTTTTTTAGTTCTTAAAACTTTAATTTCATTTTCATTCTTTTCTCTCCTCTATTGTCATTCTTTGCACTGGTTAGGTTTTTATCCTTTTCTCTCCTCTGTTGTCATTCTTTGCACTGGGTAAATATTTTTCCTTCTCTCTCCTCTATTATCATTCTTTGCACTGGTTAAGTTTTTATCCTTTTCTCTCCTCTGTTGTCATTCTTTTCACTGGGTAATTTTTTTTTCTTTTCTTTCCTCTATTGTCATACTTTGCATTGGGCAAAAAATAAAAAAATAACAAATTATTATTTTATTATTTTCCTTTAAACGTTCAACATTGTCTTCAGAGAAGCTCGTCTTCTGATTGTTCTTGTTTTTTCTTCTTATTTCTTCGGAGAATCTTGTTATTTGGAAAGCATTTCAACACTTGACTGTCTTTAAGGGTCATAATCCAGTGAAAATTGTCTTTTGCT
>NC_090761.1:69576576-69596576 GCF_036898095.1 Palaemon carinicauda | reverse complement strand
GTCTTAATTTTATGGTTACATAAGCAATGTTCGAAGCTTGATAAATGTAAAACATTGTTTATTCTAAATATTTGAAGGTTTAGGTAAGAGGATAAAAATTATTTGAAAAAGGAAACGTCTTATTTTTATGGTTACATAAGCAATGTTTGAAGCTTGATAACTGTAAAACATTGTTTATTCTAAAGATTTGAAGCTTTAGGTAAGAGGATAAAAGTTATTTGAAAAAGGAAACGTCTTGATTTTATGGTTACATAAACAATGTTTAAAGCTTGATAACTGTAAAACATTGTTTATTCTAAAGATTTGAAGGTTTAGGTAAGAGGATAAAAATTATTTGAAAAAGGAAACGTCTTGATTTTATGGTTACATAAGCAATGTTCGAAGCTTGATAACTGTAAAACATTGTTTATTCTAAAGATTTGAAGCTTTAGGTAAGAGGATAAAAATTATTTGGAAAAGGAAACCTCTTAATTTTATGGTTACATAAACAATGTTTAAAGCTTGATAACTGTAAAACATTGTTTATTCTAAAGATTTGAAGCTTTAGGTAAGAGGATAAAAATTATTTGGAAAAGGAAACCTCAAAGAATTGGTCTTGTGTAAAAGTATATAAGTAATAATTTAATCAAAAATAAATGTCATATATCAATATCCAATTGTAAGGATCTAAGAACTTAATACCAAAAAGGTTTCGCGAATTCGTCTTTAGATCTTAGACCTGAACAGGATAAAGGAAGTAGACTATCCTTGCTATTGGACCCCTCTCTGGTTATGGATCATTTTCCTTTGCCTAAGGTAGGTGGAGACGGTTTGGGCATGCTCTTCGCACTCCCCAAGAGAGATTAGTTCACTAAAGGTTCAGCTGGGCTCCCCAAGGCCCTAGAAGAGTTGGAAGACCCACGCATACATGACTGAGGACTATGAAGCGTGAAGTAGGAGATGGTGAATGGAGGAGTATTGAATTAAAAGCTCAAGATAGAGATGACTGGTGAAAGGAATATTTTGGTCTATTCTAAACACCTCCCATTTCCTCATGGACCTGACAACACTAAAATAAAAGAAAAATTCTTCTTCACAAAAGGAGTTAACTGCTACGCTGTAATTGTTCAGTGGGTAGAAGTGATTCTTTAGCTATGGCAAGCAGATCTCCCATGGGAAGGACACTCCAAAATCAAATCATTATTCTCTAGTCTTGGGTAGTGCCATAGCCTCTGTCTCGGGAGCCTCCACTGTCCTGGGTTAGAGTTCCCTTGGTTGAGGGTACGTACAGGCACCCTATTCTACCTGTTTCCTTATTTCCTTTCCTCACTGGGCTATTTTCTATGTTGGAGCCCTACGGCTTATAGCCTTCTGATTTTAAAACTATGTGTGTAGCTTAGCTAATAATAATAATAATAATAATAATAATAATAATAATAATAATAATAATAATAATAATAATGATAATAATAATTGGGATTTAGACCCTCCTTCAGGAAAGATTTGCTAAGAATAATGGCTGCCTTAGTTGCCTTGATCTTGCACTCTGTCTTCTCAATGGCTCTTATTATCTCCTTTCCAGGATTACTGCATACAGCCAGTAATTGGGCAAAACTCCTCTTTCATGGTGGGTAGTCAAATTCAGGAGTAATTGGCGAATCTAGGTTCTAATTTAAAATTTACAAGTCAGGTAAAATTCGCCACCCTATCCACGTTACTATTCATTCTGCCAACGACGCCTGAGGTGGCCAGTGTAACTCCCCACCTTTCCGCTACAATTACCCTATTTATTGACGTAGCTAGGTATGAACCACTCTATTCCAGCCTGAGGAAGGGAGACGACACTCCCGAAACGCGTAGCTTGTTTACTGTACTCTATTACCTGACTTGTAAACTTTACGTTAAAAACCTTGATTCACCAATTCCTCCTGAACTTGACTACCCACCATGAAGGATGACTTTTGCAAAATTACTGGCTGTATGCTGTAATTCTGAAAAGAAGATAACAAGGTTAATTGAGAAGACCGAGTAAAAGATCAATGCAACTTAGGCAGCTATTATTTTTAATAATAATAATAATAATAATAATAATAATAATAATAATAATAATAATAATAATAATAATAATAATAATAATAATAATAATAGAAACGGCGCACATAATAAGAAAAGTGATGGACTCCTAAGGGGGCAGGATGCAACCCAGAACCCTACACTATAAATACTACCCAGTTAAAAAAAACTGTGATAGAGGAAAGAAAGAAAATAATAATAATAATACTAATACTAATAATAATAATAATAATAATAATAATAATAATAATGATAATAATAATAATAATAATAATAATAATAATAATAATATACTTACCATTTATCATCGTTACAATTATCACCATACCATCTGCCATCAATCATCTTAACGCAGTCGTAGGAGGAATAGAGCATGCCAGAACCCCATCTAGAAATAATAAAAAATTCCTAGAGTAGAACAAACTAAATATTCAATAATACAGAAAAATATCGATGGTGTTAAAGATACAAGCAATTATCTCTCTCTCTCTCTCTCTCTCTCTCTCTCTCTCTCTCTCTCTCTCTCTCTCTCTCTCTCTCTCTCTCTCTTTGACTGTTAATTGAGATTTCATTATTCGGTAATAGTTCTGAGTAAATGGAATTCTAACGAGGTAAAAATATACTGAGATCATGAAGAGGGGTAGATGGAGATGGTTTGGGCATGCTCTTCACACGAATGACTGAGGACTATGAAGTGCGAAGGAGGAGATGATGAATGGAGAAGTATTGAATTAAAAGCTCTAAGATAGAGACGACTGGCGAAATCTAACCGAGGCCCTTTGCGTCACTAGGCGTAGGAGATGATGATGATGATGATGCAAAATATACTATAGTCCATTTCTTTTATCGAGGCAGATTTGCACCGACTCACAGCGGTGCCCTTTTAGCTCGGAAAATTTTCCTGATCGCTGATTGGTTAGAATTATCTCGTCTTTGTGTCTTTGGGTGTCTTTGTGTCGAAAAGTTTCTCTAGGGTTTCTATCATGAATGAAATAGTATTTGAAACGTTTGAATATATCTGTTTAAAACTGACAAGAAACAATAAGGTATTGAATATAATATCATTATATAGACCACCAGCGAGTAATATGACTAAATTCATTGAAGAATTTAGTATTCTTGTGGGTGTGGTGGACGATATTAAAAATACATTAATTGGTGGAGACTTCAACTGTTGGGTAGATGATGAAAATGATAATAAGGCTAAAGAACTCAAGGAAGTATTTGAGATGTTTAATTTAATAAACAGTGTTTTGGTATCAACGTCAGTAGGTGGTCATACACTCGACTTGGTCATATGTGGAAAAGACTCAGACCTAATAAAAAACCTTGAAGTGGAACCAGACTTTGAGATCTCAAAAACACATAAACTCATCACCTTTAATGTTAATATAAATTGTACCAGAGTATTGAAAAAATGGATCACATATAGGGAACGGGAAAATTTTGATGCTGAGAATTTTATTGAAGCTAGTGTAGCGCAAATGTCTTGTGTGAACACACAATGTGAACATATGGTAGACATAGAATGTGTTGGGTGCTATACCAAGAAATACAACGACAATTTTGGAAAAATGTACGATACCATGTGTCCCATAAAGAACAAACAAATAGTGGTACGCGAAAATGTTAGATGGTATAATAGTGAGCTATTAAAGGCAAAAAGACACAGACGTAAGATGGAAGGTAGATGGAAAAGAGCCAAATCCCTACAAGCCAGAAATCTATATAACAAGGCCAGAAATGACTATAACATCCTGTTAGAAAAAACAAAAAGAAAATTCTACAACTGCGAATGTAAAAAAACCAATAACATGAAGGACTTTCACAAAAACCTTGATGATTTGATGGGATTAAAGAAAAAATATGTCTTGCCTGACAATGTTTGTGCAGAGAGTTTTGCTATATTCTTTAGTGAAAAAATTGATAAAATCTATAGAGGCTTCCCCCAAAATCACTTGGAAGGACAGTCAGGTATGCCAGTGAAGGAGGGAAAGAAGTTAATAAAATTTAAGGAAATAAATATGTGCGACTTGTTAAAGGTTATGAGAGAGATGAAGAATACATATTGTGGAAACGACCCTTTCCCAAACAGTTCAATAAGTGAAGCTCCAAACAAACAAGTCGTATATAATATTTACCTGAACATAATTAACCTAAGTATATCACAATCCTGTTTTCCTAGCTGTGAAAAAACTGCGTTGATCAAACCAATTTAAAAAGGGAAAGGTGATGTAAACGAGCTAAATTCACATAGGCCCATTTCAAATTTATCCTACATGCCAAAGCTTATTGAAAAAGTCATAAGTGAGCAATTATGGGCGCATATTGACGAGTTAGAGGTATTCCCGGAAAATCAATCGGCCTACAGAGCTAATCATTCTACAGAAACTACTTTGTGCTCAATAATGAATGATATGATAGGTCTTCTTGATGCGGGAAAGTGTGGAATTTTAATTATATTAGATCTTAGTGCTGCTTTTGACACTGTTGTGCACGAGTACTTACTTGACGACTTGGAGTCTATTGGAGTGACTCAGGAAGCACTGAAATTTTTGCGAAGTTACTTAGTGAACAGGAAGACTATTGTAGAAGTTTCTGGAAACCGATCCAATGAGAGAATTCTTATGAAGGGTGTACCACAGGGTAGTGTCCTGGGCCCTATCTTGTTTAACATATATACTATCGAGCTATCACACATCTTGAAAAAACAAAAAGTGGGTTTTAAACTATATGCAGATGATACTCAGTTTTACCTCTCAATTTCAACAACACAAGATACAGAGAAGAAAATTGATGAGATAATGACTGAAATAAAAACATGGATGCAGAGGAAAAAGCTCAAATTAAACGATGATAAAACAGAATGTATGTTCTTTGGCACAAAGGTGGCTTTGAAGAATTACTAGTTAATTCAAAGTATAAAAATTGGTGATGCTGATGTTGGGATTGTGCCTGTTGTGAAAAATTTGGGTGTACTGATAGACTGTAATTTGTCAATGAAGGACCAAATTGTGAACACAGTAAAAGTGTGTAACTATCACCTGAGAAACATAGCATTTATTAGAAAATATTTAACAGAGGGCAGTACAAAAATTTTAGTGATGAGTCATGTAATATCAAGGCTTGATTATTGCAATTCTCTGTACTACAAATTGCCCAATACACTACTAAGAAAGCTTCAAAATGTGCAAAACCGGGCGGCTAGACTGATAAAAGGCATTAAATTTCGGGAGAGAATAACTCCTGCACTGATCGATCTACATTGGTTACCTGTTAAGGCTAGAATTGAATTTAAAATTTGCTTGTTGACTCACAAAGCACTTACAAGTGATAAGCCTAAATATCTTCGTGATTGCCTGGTCCTCTACCCTGAAGCTACCAGTGCCGCTGTAAGAGTTAGACATGCAGATGACCCACATAGACTATTCGAAATTAGTGTGAATCATGCAATAGGAGGAAGAACGTTCAGTTATGCGGCACCGAGACTCTTTAACGACCTTCCACTCGATGTCAAGAATAGCAATAATGTGGCAGCTTTCAAGAAAAACCTGAAGACTTATCTTTTTAGAAAGTGTTATAATAGTGACCTGAAAACTATTAAGCCTGAATACAAATGCTAGCGAAATAACTGATAACGATACAGAGCACAATATTAACTGGAAAGGAATTATTTTTTCACACACCAAGGCCCGCCTGAACAGACCTTTAGTGTTTGATGGAGGGCGAGAAATAAACCCGTAAAAGTAAAAGTAAAAGTAAAAGTAAAAGTAAAGTCCAACCAATCAGTGATCAGGAAACTTTTCCGAGCTAAAAGGGCACCGCTGCGAGTCGGTGCAAATCTGCATCGCTAAAAGAAATTGACTATAATAAGGTAAATCAAACTTTACGAATGCCCCCATGCAAATTATACTTTTACTAAGAAGGTAATATGGAGGAGAGATAGGTGCGAATGATGCTGGCTTTCCTTTTAAAGATATCTTTGTATATTTAGATGAATATGCGCATACACACATGCGCACACATACACGGTTTCAACACTTCCCAGACACCCTCTCCGCCTCTCTTAGCTACAACCACTCTCGCCAGGACATGAATATTCCCTGAACGTGACCGGATATACTGTATATATATATATATATATATATATATATATATATATATATATATATATATATATATATACATACATATATATATATATATATATATATATATATATATATATATATATATATATGTGTGTGTGTGTAAATATATACATATATATATACACACATATATATATGTATAGATATATGTATATGTATATATATACATATATATACACATATATATATATATATATATATATATATATATATATATATATGTATATGATATATCTATATCTATATATATATATATATATATATATATATATATATATATATATGTATGTATATGTGTGTATATATATGTAAACATATATATATACATACATATATATATATATATATATGTATATATATATATATAAACATATATGTATATATGTATATATACATACACACACACACACACATATATATATATATATATATATATATATATATATATATATATATATATATATATATATATATATATATATATATATATATATATATAGTCAGGCACTTACTCCTCATTATATAAGGGAGATTAAGTAAAATTTTGGATACGTCTCTCATTTCTGTTTTATTTCAAATATGTTCAATCTTATAAATCTACATAGAATATGTAAAATAGTTACCTTGAATAACCGCTTCCCAAATCGCTGTCATCCACAGACCATTGAAAAGTGCCTTCATAATTAACGTCATTTAATCCAATCCAGTGTGAAGAGGATGAAATTTTACCTGTGGAAATGAGAACAAGTTCATGATTTAGACAAAGTTAGCATAAAGGATTATTATTATTACTTGCTAAGCTAACCCTAGTTGGAAAAGCAGGGTGCTATAAACCCAGGGTCTCCAACAGGGAAAACAGTCATATGCTGTAAAAATACTCATTCTCATGAAGCTTCTTTAAAAAGAATAAGATTTATTGACAAGTATTTACCAAATGAAATATATAATTCGCAAATAGTAACAATTTTGAGTAATCTATTTAAGATATATTTTGAATATATACCAAATGTGCGCTGACGTCACGAACTTCTCTTTGATTGACTCTGTTGACGATGTGGTTCCAGGTCGCTTAGTACCTCCTCAACCAACCCCTCCCCCTCCCGCCCTCCCCCCCTCCCCCCCCCTCCTGGCGCAACATATCTTGTTATATCTTGCTTTCCCAACATTTAAAGAGCCTCCTAATTACTGTACAAACAGAGGAGAGCTGTAGGAAAGCATAATTTTGGAGTAAATGGTTTCCGTGCTCTTGTAAACAAATACCTACCCATCCCATGTTTATCTTTCTTTTCATTTCGGTCTTGTGTCCTGGGGAAACACTTATTGTCTGTCCTTAGTACGTATATCCACTATATATATATATATATATATATATATATATATATATATATATATATATATATATATATATATATATGACGTCTCGCAGGATTATATACAGGCTGGGAGGAACGTAGAGAGTAGAGGTCCCCTTTTAGTTTTGTTTCAATTGTTGATGTGGGCTACCCCCCAAAATTAGGGGAAGTGCCTTGGTATATGTATGTATGGTATATATATATATATATATATATATATATATATATATATATATATATATATATATATATATATATATATATATAATTGGAACTGCAAATAAAGAGAAAGAGAAATAGAGATATAGAGATTACTCGTGGTTCTTACCTGCGACGAAATCATTCTCGGCAGAACTTGTGATCTTCACAAGTTCTCCGCCTAAACCAGTACATTCGCCTCGGGCCTGATGCCAAGACCTCTTCTGGTAACCACAATAAACGTAGTAACAGGAATCTTCAAACATTTCGAAGTTTGTTGGACACGCTAAAGGGAAGAACAGAGCAAAGTTAATCACATGCAAAAATACTCACTTGATAATGAAGGCTATTATTATTATTTTTCCCTGTTGAAGCCATTGGGCTTATAGCATCCTGCTTCTCCAATTAGGGTTGATAGCACAGATTTTAATGGTAGTTATGATGATAATAATAATAATAATAATAATAATAATAATAATAATAATAATAATAATAATAATAATAATAATAATAATTATCATTATTATTATTTTAATACTGTACTATTATTATTATCATTATTATTATTATTATTATTATTATTATTATTATTATTATTATTATTATTATTATTATTACTACTACTACTACTAACTAAGCTACAACCCTCGATGAAAAAGCAGGATGCTATAAACTCAAGGGCTCCAAAAAGGAAAATAGCCCAGTGAGGGAAGAAAAGGAGGAAATACATCAACTACAAGAATAAATATTAACAATTAAAATAACATAGTTTAAGAGCAGTAACAACACTGAAAAAGATCTTTCATAAATAAATTACAAAAAAAAAAAAAAAAAACAGACATGAAGGTTGTAATTCGACAAACGATTTGAGGTACAAATACCGGTCAAACACAATAAGTACTCCATCCAATCATATACCAAGGCACTTCCCCCAATTTTGGGGGGTAGCCGACATCAACAAATGAAACAAAAACAAAAAGGGGACCTCTACTCTCTACGTTCCTCCCAGCCTACCCCCAATTTTGGGGGGTAGCCGACATCAACAAATGAAACAAAAACAAAAAGGGGACCTCTACTCTCTACGTTCCTCCCAGCCTGAGGAGGGACTCAACCGAGTTCAGCTGGTAGGCTGGGAGGAACGTAGAGAGTAGAGGTCCCCTTTTTGTTTTTGTTTCATTTGTTGATGTCGGCTACCCCCCAAAATTGGGGGTAGGCTGGGAGGAACGTAGAGAGTAGAGGTCCCCTTTTTGTTTTTATTTCATTTGTTGATGTCGGCTACCCCCCAAAATTGGGGGTAGGCTGGGAGGAACGTAGAGAGTAGAGGTCCCCTTTTTGTTTTGTTTCATTTGTTGATGTCGGCTACCCCCCAAAATTGGGGAAAGTGCCTTGGTATATGGATGGATGGAGTACTTACTGTGTTTGACCGGTATTTGTACCGCAAATCGTTTGTCGAATTACAACAGTAAGTACTAAAATCACAATTTCAACTGGGTCAGTTCCAAGTTTAAAGGTCACTTATGAATGGCAGAGGCAAGGAACAGTGACATTGCCCTATCAAGCAGGACAAATTAATGGTAGCTTGGGGGTAAGTTTTAAAAGTTTAAAGACGGCCCATGAATGCAGAAGGCAAGGGATACTGACACCACCCTATCAAGCAGGGCAACGCCCTAGAGACTGACCATATATGCACGTGATCAGTGTCCACCCAAGGAGGACCATGTAATGGCTGTTGATGACTCGGCTCCCCCAAACCTCCCATTTTTAGCTCAAAGAGATGGAGAGGTTGCAGCGAACAAAGGAACTAACGAGCGAAAGTTTAACAATGGGTAATTATTAACTCTGGGATTTGCATGAATGGTAAGACTTTTGAGCTCAATGGGTGATTCTATGAAAACAATAGTTCTGCAGAGATGAAAGAAGTTTATCATAGGATTTGTGGTCCAAATTTTAGTGTTTTTATCTTTCCCAAACAAGGTAGCAAGGTCAAACATTGGTGCCTTGATTGAAGGTACAAATAGGGCTATACAGTAACAACATCAACAACAAATTATTATTATTATTACTAGCCAAGTTACAACCCTAGTTGGAAAAGCAAGATGCTATAAGCCCAAGGGCTCCAACTGCGAAAAATAGCCCAGTGAGGAAAAGAAATAAGAAAATGAATAAATGATGAGAACAAATTAACAATAAATCATTCTGAAAACAGTATCAACATCAAAACAGATATGTCATACTTAAACTATAAAAAGACTTATGTCATCCTGTTCAACATAAAAACATTTGCTGCAACTTTGAACTTTTGAAGTTCTACTGATTCAACTACACGATTATGAAGATCATTTTGTAGTCCACTGCAGGACAAAGGCCTCAGACATGTCCTTAGTCATGTCTGGGGTTTGAACATTTTTCTCACCACGCTGGCCACAGGGGAATGGCGATGGTGGGAGACTTAAGTCTAATCGTTTACATCAAACCAACCTAGTATGGGGGGGGTGCCTGCTTAGTACAGCTTTGTAAATCACGGCAAAACGCAAACCCTTTCACCACGTTAAGGTATCTCCACTCAGAACGGAATAACAGTAACTATACTAAAAGGATCTAAAATCTAAACCTGATTGCTCAGAGGTGGAAAAAAAAAAATCCTTTTTTCCAATTTAAGAGGTAAAAATCAGGCTTCTTAAAACTCCAAATTTTATGCATTTAAATCTCAAAAATATAAAAAAAAATTGTATAAAACAAAAATAATTTTTGGATATTTTTCAATATTGATACATGTTATTGTGAATCATCTCTCTCTCTCTCTCTCTCTCTCTCTCTCTCTCTCTCTCTCTCTCTCTCTCTCTCTCTCTCTCTCTCTCTCTCTCTCTCTTTACACCTAATTAAGTAAGAGTGATAAGCGTGTTTGGCAGACAGAATCAACACCTAAGGCTCTCTCTCTCTCTCTCTCTCTCTCTCTCTCTCTCTCTCTCTCTCTCTCTCTCTCTCTCTCTCTTACACCTAATTAAGTAAGAGTGATAAGCGTGTTTGGCAGACAGAATCAACACCTAAGGCTCTCTCTCTCTCTCTCTCTCTCTCTCTCTCTCTCTCTCTCTCTCTCTCTCTCTCTCTCTCTCTTTACACCTAATTAAGTAAGAGTGATAAGCGTGTTTGGCAGACAGAATCAACACCTAAGGCTCTCTCTCTCTCTCTCTCTCTCTCTCTCTCTCTCTCTCTCTCTCTCTCTCTCTTTTTATCTTTACACCTGATTAAGTAAGAGTGATAGGCGTTTGGCAGACCGAATGAACACCTAAGGCTCCTGAGTCTCTCTCTCTCTCTCTCTCGTTGTTATTTCCAGCATTTTCCTTATCATTTTTATCAATACTGTTGTTATTGTCTCGTGATGGATGCATCACGACTACGGTAGAATCAATTGTCACGAAGATGTTAATAGGGAATAAGATAAATATTTACCTTTCATGGGAGTTGTAGTTGTGGTTGGAGTAGTAGTAGTAGTTGAAGTGGAAGTGGGAGTTGTAGTTGTTGAAGTTGAAGTGGGACTTGTAGTCGTTGAAGTTGACGTAGGGGTTGTAGTCGTTGAAGTGGAAGTGGGAGTTGTAGTTGTTGAAGTTGAAGTGGGAGTTGTAGCCGTTGAAGTTGACGTAGGGGTTGTAGTTGTTGAAGTTGAAGTGGGAATTGTAGCTGTTGAAGCTGAATTGGAAGTGGAAGTTGTAGCCGTCGAAGTTGCAGTAAATGAAGTTGTAGTGGGAGCTGTTGTAGCTGGGGTGGTTGCAATGGTTGTTAGAGCAGTTGTAGATGTTGTAGATGGTTGGGTGGTTGCAATGGTTGTTAGAGCAGTTGTAGATGTTGTAGATGGTTGGGTGATTGCAATGGTTGTTGGAGCAGTTGTAGATGTTGTAGATGGTTGCAATGGTTATTGGAGCAGTTGTAGATGTTGTAAAAGGTAAGAGTAAAAAAAAACAATAAATCAATGAATGTGTTCCGGATTTCATTCATTTTTTGAAAACTATGAAATAAGATTTTAAATATAACCGCATATGAAAAACCTTTTGAATTAGGTACAGCCCTGTTATTGGTAATGAGGAATATGTATATATATATATATATATATATATATATATATATATATATATATATATATATATATATATATATATATATATGTGTGTGTGTGTGTGTGTGTGATATATATATCATATATATATAATATATATATATATATAATATATGTATATATATATGTATATATATATAATATATATATATATGTATATATATAGTTTATGTATATATATATAATATATGTATATATATATGTATATATATATAATATATATATATGTATATATATAGTTTATGTATATATATATAATTATATATTTATATATATATAAAATATATAGATATATATTACATATATATGTATATATATATATATATATATATATATATATATATATATATATATATATATATATGTATATATATATATATATATATATATATATATATATATTTATATATATATATATATATATATATATATATATATATATATTATATATATATCATATATATATATATCATATATATAATATATAAATATATAATATATGTATATATATAATGTATGTATATATATATAATTTATGTATATATATACATATATATGTGATATATATATATATATCTATCTATCTATCTATCTATATATATACACACACACATATATATATATATATATATATATATATATATATATATATATATATATATATATAT
Organism: Palaemon carinicauda; assembly: GCF_036898095.1. Taxonomy (NCBI): domain Eukaryota; kingdom Metazoa; phylum Arthropoda; class Malacostraca; order Decapoda; family Palaemonidae; genus Palaemon; species Palaemon carinicauda. Next base: position 69,584,044 of record NC_090761.1, on the reverse strand, counting down.
ATATATATCCTCCCATTTTCAGGAGGAAGTTAATCATAAATTATTTTTTTATTCAATATCGAATTGTATTGAAAATGAATAAGAACATTCATGTGATGAAGCATTTTGCACAAACGGTTTGGGAATAACAGAATTATATTTAATTTTGAATTGGAATTTTGTTTTTGTGTGTGTGGTGGGGAAGCCGTCTAAAAAAAAAAAAAAAAAAAAAAAAAAATTCTTCAATCCCGAATTGCATCTCAAAAAACAAGGAAAAATTCCTTAGATAAAGCATATTACACAAACGGTTTAGAAATAACAGTATTATAGTTAAATTTAAATTGGAATATTGTTTTTGTGTGTGGTGGGGAAGGCATGTCTAGAAAATAATTCTTTTTTTTCAATCTCGAGTTGCATCTCAAAAAAAAAAAAAAAAAAAAAGAAAAAAAAAAAAAAATCCTTAAATAAAACAAATTGCACAAAGGGATTAGGTATAGCAAGATTAAAGCCCTTTGTAAATTGAAATATTCATTTTCATTTACTGTGTTTGGGGAGTGTTATTGACTCGTATCTAAAGTAAAAACAGAAAATTAATGTACCTTCAAAAAGCCATGTGAAAGCACCGGATTGCTCAACCAGATCTTCACTGGCAACTTCTTCGTAGCTAAAGGAACAAGTCAGCTGACCTGGAAGAAGGAGGAGGGATTATTATTACTATTATTTTTATTATCATTATTATTATTATTATTGTTATTTGAGCTACAACCCTAGTTGGAAAAGCAGGATGCTATAATCCGAAAGGCTTCAGCAGGAAAAAAATAGACCAGTGAGGAAAGGAAATAAGGAAATAAATAAACTGTATGTGAAGTAATGGACATACAACAACTGCAAATCAATTAAGATTCCTCATAAGATCTCGTTACAAATCACATTATTATTATTATTATTATTATTATTATTATTATTATTATTATCTGAGCTACAACCCTAGTTGGAAAAGAAGGATTCTATAAGCCCAAGGGCTCCAACAGGGAAAAATAGACCAGTGAGGAAAAGAAAAGGGAAATGAATAAACGACAGGAGAAGTAATTAACAATTAAGATAGCATATCTTTAGGGGCGTAGGCGCATTTTTTCGGGTGAAGGGGGAGGGGCTAAAGTTTGAAAAGGCTATGGCGGGTTGCTGGCGTATGATGGGTTGAATTCAAGTCTAAGAACAGATTCCTGAATTTGACAGGTATATGAACAGTGGACTTGTACTGAACTTATATCTCTCTTCATAGCTCGATTGGTAAAGTCGTCTCTGCAGGCATTGTTACCGCTCAAAGCATAGGTTCGAATACTTGCCCAGCCAGAAGCTTGAGGTTACACTCGATCGCACTATTCTATCTTGTTTCTATTCCTCTTGTTATTTTCTAGTTTTTATAGTTTATCTATGAAATATTTATTTCAATGTTGTTATTGTTCTTAAACCTCTTGTAGTTTTTAGTTTTTCCTTATTTCCTTTTCTCACTGGGCTATATTTACCTGTTCGAGCCCTTGGGCTTATAGCATCCTGCTTTTCCAACTAGGGTTGTAGCTTAGCAGCGCTGTCCCAGACTCATCCCCCTAATCTAAACTATGCTGATGATTGTCAAGTATCTACAGTCTTAAGATCTAAGAACCAATGCTAATGATAAAACAAATAACGGAAAATATTTCACTCAGATTTTCTTCAAAAACTAATATAATTACAAGTTACTTTACATTTTTACAACAAAATATACTTAGATTTTCTACAAAGAATAATATAATTACAAGTTACTTTACATTTTTACAACAAAATTCGCTTAGCTTTTCTACAAAGAATAATATAATTATAAGTTGCTTTATAATTTTTACAACAAAATTCACTTACATTTTCTACAGAGTGATACAACTATAAGTTACTTTACATTTTGACAAAAAGATTCACTTAGATTTTCTCCAAAGAATGGTATAATTACAAGTTACTTTATAATTTTGACAACAAAATTCGCTTAGCTTTTCTACAAAGAATAATATAATTATAAGTTACTTTATATTTTTACAACAAAATTCGCTTAACTTTTCTACAAAGAATAATATAATTATAAGTTGCTTTATAATTTTTACAAAATTCTCTTAGCTTTTCTACAAAGAATAATATAATTATAAGTTGCTTTATAATTTTTACAAAATTCTCTTAGCTTCTCTACAAAGAATAATATAATTACAAGTTACTTTACATTTTTAACAACCAAATTCACTTAGATTTTCCACAGAGTGATACAACTATAAGTTACTTTACATTTTGACAAAAAGATTCACTTAGATTTTCTCCAAAGAATGGTATAATTACAAGTTACTTTATATTTTTACAACCAAATTCACTTAGATTTTCCACAGAGTGATACAACTATAAGTTACTTTACATTTTGACATAAATTTCCCTTGTTTTTTCTTCAAAGAATATAATTACAAGTTACTTTATAATTTTGACAACAAAATCCACTAAGATGTTCTTCAAAGAATAACTATAAATCACTTTACCTCCATTATCCTGAATCGTGATTCCACTGCAAGAAGCGTTTGTCATGCACATCACTCTGCAGGCACCTGACTCCATCGGTCCGGATTGAATGCAAGCAAATAAAGCAATAATTAGAACGATCAAATATCGTAGAAAGTTCGTGAAATTGATGATGTCAGTCTTAATAATCAGGCATTGTCAGTTACCATATATGTATGTATGTATGTATGTATATATATATACATTATATATATATATATATATATATATATATATATATATATATATATATATATATATATATATATATATATATATATACTTTTAAAGTTTATATATATTTATACTATATGTATGTTTATATATGTAAATATACACGCACACACACACAAACACACACACACATATATGTATATATAATATATATATATATATATATATATATATATATATATATATATATATATATATATATGTGTATATACATACATATATATATATATATATATATATATATATATATATGTTTATGAATATACACATATGTATATGTATATATAAAAATACAATATACATGCTTATATATACATATATATAATATATATAGATAATTATATATATACATATATATATATATATATATGATACATATAAATAGATATATATATACATATATATATATATATATGTATATCTGTATGTGCGGGTTTATATATGCAAATTTATACATTTAACAAACAAACATAACAGTAATCACGAAAATGAAAAATACAGAACAGAATCATCAAAGAGCAAAACTCACAATGTGAAGAGGCGTCTGTAATCTGGTAACCAATTAGGGATTCGGGCAAGACCATTTCACTTGCTGAAAGTAACTGCTCTCGAGCGCAATACGTCGATGGCAGCAGGAGGACTGTCATCACGGCGATTTCTGTCAGTTGAGACCATGCCGGGCGCGACTTCCTTCTCCGGAAGGATATCAGGATTCTATCCATCTCTATATGAGAGAGAGAGAGAGAGAGAGAGAGAGAGAGAGAGAGAGAGAGAGAGAGAGAGAGAGAGAGAGAGAGAGAGAGATAAATTAGTTATTTGATGAATTCAAACAATAAAGTTTGGTCCAAACATAAGTGATTATTGGAGAGAGAGAGAGAGAGAGAGAGAGAGAGAGAGAGAGAGAGAGAGAGAGAGAGAGAGAGAGAGAGAGATAAATTAGTTATTTCATGAATTCAAACAATATAGTTTGGTTCAAACATAAGTAATTATTGGAGAGAGAGAGAGAGAGAGAGAGAGAGAGAGAGAGAGAGAGAGAGAGAGAGAGAGAGAGAGAGAGAGAGATATTAGTTGTCAACGGTATCAGTTCCAAGTCGTTTAGTGAGGAAACCGAGCTATTTTCTTTTTATAACCCCTTCCCCCTTCCTCAACATATCTTGCTAATTATTTGCTTTCCCATAATTTAAATAACCACCTAATTACTGTGCAAGAAGATGAGAACTGCAGGATTGCATTATTTTGGAATAAATGGAAAGCGAGGTGTTGTAAATCAAAATATCTAAAAGAATGCCTGAATAAACTAGAACTAGAAACAAATGTTAACACAAGACACATGAGTGACAAACATAGGCTATCTGAACCAAGAACAAATAGTAAATTTGCTGAAAGGGCTTTTAGCTACTGTGCGCCTAGACATTATAATAAACTGCCAACTGAAATGAAGGACGTAAAGGGAGCAATTGAATTTAAGAAGAAACTAAAGACATTACTTTTCACAAGATCATATGATTTGGAAGATGCTACAATCAAAGAATTGTATAAAGTTATAATGAAAATGTTTCGTTAGATGATTAATATGGACCCGCCCGAGAAGTAGTTCACTCGACTTCAGTGGAGGGTTGGATTTAAACCCAAAACAAGTAAACAAGTAACAAGTAAACAATTACCCAAAAGAAAAACTCCAGTTTTCTTCAACATTAATTTTCGTTAAAAATACATGATTACAATTCATTAAGATACTGAATAATGAATGAAATTAAAAAAATGTTTGAGTATCTTTATCAAGTTTTGCTAGATGCATATTGAGTATTTGAGGGTTTTTAAATTTGTTCCAAATTCATCACATGAGAATTACTTGTTTTTCCTGAAAATTTTGAAAAGTACCAAAGATCAATTGCCCTTTAAATGATTTTTTTTTTTTTTTTAGATTTCATCAAACTATTCATAGACTAATAATTCTTTGACTTGAGAATAAAAAAATAAAAAAATTTGGTTAGTGATACGGCTTTTAATACATTAAGAAATTCCAATGCTCAATACTATCATAAAATATACAACAACAATAACAACAACAACACAATGGCAGCCGTTCCTAATCCACAGCAGACAAAGGTTGCAGATATGTCCTTATTCATGTCTAGGTTTTGGCCAGTTTTCATCCTCACGCTAGCCAGAGCGGATTGGTGATGGTGGGAGACTTCAGTCTGATCGCTCAAAACAAACTAACTTAGTATGGGTGTCCCTGACTAGTCTAGCCTCGCTGATCACGGCGATACACAAACCTCTTTCACCATGCTAAGGTAACCCACACCCAGAAAGATGAGCTCTGGGCTTTGTCCGTAACTGTAGCTGTATTTGTAAACAAACGCAAAGTAACCACTCAGAAATAACATATATCTTTACAAATGAAAATTTCTCACCTGGAATTCCGTCCTTATCTTTTACAAATGAAGGTTCCTCACCTGGAATTCAGGCCTCATCTTTAAAAGGAAAATTCCTCATCTGGAATTCCGACCTTATCTTTTACAAATGAAAATTCCTCACCTGGAATTCCGTCCTTATCTCTACAAATAAAAATTCCTCACCTGGAATTCCGTCCTTATCTATACAAATGAAGGTTCCTCACCTGGAATTCAGGCCTTATCTTTACAAACAAATATTCCTCACCTGGAATTCCGTCCTTATCTATACAAATGAAAATTCCTCACCTGGAATTCCGTCCTATCTTTTACAAATGAAATTTCCTCACCTGGAATTCCGTCCTTATCTTCACAATTGAAGATTCTTCACCTGGAAGTCCTGCCTCTCTCGAAGGCAGAGTCAGGTAAACTAACTATCTGACGAATTAACCTCTGTGAGAATTCAGCCGTATAAAAGTGCTATAAACACGAAAAGAATCAAAGATATTATGGTCGTTTTTTTTTTACTGACGATAGTGTGAGCTTTGGCAGGTGTATGTCTCACTTTTTTATGGCTTTTTTTTTTTTTTTTTTGTCAATGGCATGTCCGATAGTCTTCTTCATTTTCGCTTGATGTGGAATATTGGTGTCCTGACTTCTTTCAATGCTTTGTAGATATATCAGTTATGATATTGCTAGTAGCAACGACAAGTTCCAATATCATAATAATAATAATAACAGTATTTGTAATGATATATATATATATATATATATATATATATATATATATATATATATATATATATATATATATATATATATATATATGAAGAGTGCCTACAGAAAACTGGAAAAGTCTAAAATAGAAATAATAAAAGGAAACATTATTTTTTGTTCTATGGAACCTGCAAGATAAACAAACTCCTGGCCACCTATACTTTTATATATATATATATATATATATATATATATATATATATATATATATATATATATGTGTGTGTGTGTGTGTGTATATATATATATACAATATATGAATATATATACAATATATATATTAGTATATATATGTGTGTGTAAGTATATATGTATATATACACACACACATATATATGTATATATATATATATATATATATATATATATATATGTGTGTGTGTGTGTGTGTGTGTGTGTATAACTGTATATGCACGTATGTGTAAGTGAGTATGTATATATATATATATATATATATATATATATATATATATATATATATATATATATATATATATATATATATATATATATATATATATATATATATTGCAGTCATGAGAATCAAAATTTTATATTAGAGGTAAGTAAACTCAGAAGTTCAAGATCTTCCACCTTTATTCTGCGACACTCAAAAGCAAACTCCATAACACAGAACAAGAAAATCTCAAAGAATTCGAGATTATACCAAAACCAACTAACATTAAAGAAACAAGTGCATGCAAAGTCCTCGTGCTTCAAAGCAGTTATCTCAAGATATCATTATTTATTATTTCTAATTATCTCTTCTTTCCCTTCCAATTTGTATGTGAATATCTTCAGCAGGTTCAATAGTAAATAAATCAATTGTCTTTGATAGAAGATCTATTTTGATTTCACCTGGGAGAATTGACATTATCTTGCATGTCAAGACCAATACTCTTTAATAGAAGATCTATTTTGATTTCACCTGGGAGAATTGACATTATCTCGCATGTCAAGACCAATACTCTTTAATAGAAGAGCTATTTCGATTTCACCTGGGAGAATTGACATTATCTCGCATGTCAAGACCAATACTCTTTAATAGAAGAGCTATTTCGATTTCACCAGGGAGAATTGACATTATCTCGCATGTCAAGACCAATACTCTTTAATAGAAGAGCTATTTCGATTTCACCTGGGAGAATTGACATTATCTCGCATGTCAAGACCAATACTCTTTAATAGAAGAGCTATTTCGATTTCACCTGGGTGAATTGACATTATCTCGCATGTCAAGACCAATACTCTTTAATAGAAGAGCTATTTCGATTTCACCTGGGAGAATTGACATTATCTCGCATGTCAAGACCAATACTCTTTAATAGAAGATCTATTTTGATTTCACCTGGGTGAATTGCACCAATACAAAGCAATCAATAGAGTTTAAGATAATTACCCTGAAGCCTTGGTATTACTTTGCATGTCAGGACCAACACTCTTTAATAGAAGATCTATTTTGATTTCACCTGGGTGAATTGCACCAATACAAAGCAATCAATAAAGTTTAATTT
>NC_090761.1:69559076-69564076 GCF_036898095.1 Palaemon carinicauda | reverse complement strand
CTTTATAATTAGAATAGTTTGATGATACTTTGGTTCGCTTTCAACAACATATATCTTAAATCAAATCTTGAATATCAAAGCTAATGAGAAAATTAGAGAAATTGAAGCCAGATGCCCACTATCAACACGAATGATTCTCACTGAAGGTATTTTCTCTACTTTCTCTGGCAAACCATCAATTATGAAAGGGTAATTTCCGTAACAATATTGAAGTAAATAAAAATGACATCAAAATACAAAACCGAACGAGTCCTTTTAAACCCACCTCCAAAAAGCCAGGTGACGGAGGCTTTGTCCCAGAGAAGATCTTCGACAGACACATTCACATAGCTGTAGCTACATATCCAATGACCTGGTGACAGAATCCTGGTGTTTATTTCAAGCAAAGACATAAAATAAAGATTAGTTTCTAAATTTACTGAAAATATATACTTTCACCTGGGGGAAAACTTGCGAGTTAGATTGTACAAAGATTGAAACCTGTTTTTAAGATTGTTTAAAAGTGTATTCCTTAGAATTAATTGTTTCTTAAATTTAAAACTAACATTAAAAACTTGCGAGTTAAATTGTACAAAGATTGAAACATATTTTTATCATTCTTTAAAAATGTATTCTTTAAATTAATTGTTTCTTAAATTTAAAACCAAGATCAAAATTTACGAATGAGACTGTCCAAAGTTTGGAAAATATTTTTATGAATTTTTAAAAGTGTATTCTTGAAAAATAAATGTTTCTTAAAATTAAAACTAAGATCAAAATTTACGAATTAGATTGTCCAAAGTTTGGAAAATATTTTTATGAATTTTTAAAAGTGTATTCTTGAAAAATAATTGTTTCTTAAAATTAAAACTAAGATCAAAATTTACGAATTAGATTGTCCAAAGTTTGGAAAATATTTTTATGAATCATCAAAACTGTATTCTTGAAAAATAATTGTTTCTTAAATTTAAAACTGAGATGAAAGTTTGCGAATTACATTGCCCAAAGTTTGAGACCTATTTTCTATGAATCTTTAAAAGTGTAATAATAAAAAATAACCGTTTCTTGAACATGAAACGAAGATAAAAGTTTACGAATTAGATTATCCAAAGTTTGGGGCCCATTTTTATGAATTTTTAAAAGTGTATTCTTGAAAAAAAAAATGAAAATTGAGATATTGAATATCAAAATTCATTTTATTGAGGATATTAAAAAATAAATAATGAATAATTGGTGAAAATACTATGACTAGATTAGAGAAGAGAAATTATCATTATTATTATTATTACAAGCCAAGCTACAACCCTAGTTGGAAAAGCAAGATGCTATAAGCCTAAGGGCTCCAACAGGGAAAAATAGCACAGTGAGGAAAGGAAATAAGGAAATAAATAAATGATGGGAACAAATTAACAATAAATCATTCTAAAAACAGTAACAACGTCAAAACAGATATGCCATATATAAACAATAAAAAGACTCATGTCAGCCTGGTCAACATAAACACATTTGCTGCAACTTTGAACTTTTGAAGTTCTACTGATTCACCTACCCGATTAGGACGATCATTCCACAACTTGGTAACAGATGGAATAAAACTTCTAGAATACTGTGTAGTATTGAGCCTCGTGAAGAAGAATAGTCAGTAAAAGAATTGATATTATTTTAATGAGAATTAGATATACGAACAAATAAAATATACGATTAAGAATATAATCCTTAGAGTAAAATAGATGGCTAAGATTTTAAATATTAGGAAATTAAAAAGAAATTTAGTTTGTCGAATAGTAATAATAAAATAATAATAATAATAATAATAATGATAATAATTACAATATATATACATACATACATATATATATATATATATATATATATATATATATATATATATATATATATATATTATAAATTTACGTATATATGTGTATATATATACTGTATATGGTATAATTATTATGATTAATATTACTATTATTGTAATTATTAATGTTATCATCATCATTATTATTATTACTATTTGACAAACTAAATATATATATCTATCTATATATATATGTATATATATATGTATATATATATATATATATATATATATATATATATATATATATATATATATATATATATATATATTTGGTGTTCGTGTCGAAAAAAACCTTGATAAAGAAGTTCATACCGTCAATTTCCTTGACGCTGACTGCAGAACACGATTCATCAATAATGCACGTAACGCGGCAAGCACCTGTATAAAGAAAAAAAAAATAAAAAATAAAAAAAAAACTGTGGTAAAACTTCATTGTAGAAGGGCGTGTTTTTTTAAAACACAATGGATTGTCCTCACCTACACATATATATACTGTATATGTGTGTGTGGTTATATGTAGCCTATATATAAGTATATTTGTATGCGGTTTCCTGAGGGCGATCAGATTGATGACGCCCACTATCATCAATCTGTAGTGGCCAGCGTGTGGTGGATAATAGCCAAACCCCAGACATGATTAAGACATATCTGTGGCTTTTTCTTTGTGCTGCAGTGAACAAGAAACGGCAGCGTTTGTTGTTGATATATATATGATATATTAATATATATATATATATATATATATATATATATATATATATATATATATATATATGCATATATGTATGTGTTTATATATGTATATGTATATATATACATATATATATATATGTCTACATATATAGTATATATATATATATATATATATATATATATATATATATATATATATATATATATACATTATATATATATATATATATATTCGTGTATATACTGTATATATATATATATATATATATATATATATATATATATATATATATTCGTGTATATACTGTATATATATATATATATATATATATATATATATATATATATATATATATATATATATATATATTCGTGTATATACTGTATATATATATATATATATATATATATATATATATATATATATATATATATATATATATGCAAAAGCCAGTAGGAAATAATAAAAAGCTTTAGTACCAAGCGCTTTCGTGCATTTTAATACCCTTCTTCAGGGTACAATAAAAAGTGAGACATAGTTGAAGGACGTCAATAAGTACCCTGAAGAAGTGTATTAAAATGCACGAAAGCGCTTGGTACTAAAGCTTTTTATTATTTCCTACTGGCTTTTGCGTATACCAAGTCACGTGAACCTTGTGGCAGTAAAGCATATATATATATATATATATATATATATATATATATATATATATATATATATATATATATATATATATATATATATATATATATATATATATATATAGATATATATATATATTCGTGTATATACTGTATATATATATATATATATATATATATATATATATATATATATATATATATATATATATATATATATATATATATACATAAATATATATATATATGTATATATATACATATATACATGCATACATACATACATACATTTTCTATTCGTTTACCAATCACCATCACCGGGACTTGTTGAAGATATGCAATGGATCACATCATTGAATTATCAAACATTCAAACGTCAAATGGATATTCGTTCCTCCTGTTTTTTGTGAATCAAAAACCTTGAGATAATTACAAAGCGTTTCTTTGGTTAGAGTCAAACATCATCGCTACAGCGACGAAGTCTGTATTTATCACCTAAAGAAATCCACAGGCGATAGAAGTCCAGTTGTTAAGAATCGCGAACAATTTGAAAATTCATTTTAAAATGCTGAGCTGTATTTTCATGCACAATGCAAATTCATTTTTCTTAGAGGTTATAGATTTATTATTATTATTATTATTATTATTATTATTATTATTATTATATTAGTAGTAGTAGAAGTAGTAGTAGTAGTAGTATTAGTAGTAGTAGTGTCATTATTATTGTTACTATTATTATCATTATTATTAGTAGCAGTAGTAGTATCATTATTATTATTACTATTATTATCATTATTATTATTACCTACGCTACAACACTATTTGGAAAAGAAGGAAGCTATAAGCCTAAGGTCTCCAACAGGGAATATAACCCAGTGTGGGAAACAGATAGAATAGTGTGCCCGAGTGTACCCTCAAGCAAGAGAACTCTAACTCAAGGCAGTGGAAGAACAATGTACAGAGGCTATGGCTATAAATACTTATTCTATCCTTGCACACAATTTCAACCTATATCTTATTATAAGTTGATGGTGCTAGGACTAGACACTATACTCAGTTCTTTCCAGTGAGGCAGAGTTACACCGACTCGTTGGGGTGCCCTTTTAGCTAGTAAATATTTCCTGATCACTGATTGGTTGGACAAGATCATTCTAACCAATCAGATAGCATGAATTTTTTCCGAGCTAAAAGGGCACCGTTGCGAGTCAGTTCAAATGGGCCTCATTAAAAAAAAATTGAGTATAGGTAGGGCCAAGAGAGAGCAACAGGCCCTTCAAAATGTGACCAAAGTGCTACATCACTCTGTCACATGCACCAATAAAAGATTGCTCCTCGTATATTTAGTGATGGGATTCTTATGTTCTTACGCTACACACAAATATATATATATATATATATATATATATATATATATATATATATATATATATATATATATATATGTATATATATATATATATATATATATATATATATATATATATATATATATATATATATATATATATATATATATATATATATAAACTGATTGGCTTCTCGTAATTAAAGTCTGTTTTGTTTGAGACTGATTTGAGAATAGTTTACCTCTTTATTTCTTTTTGGATTTCGTGGAGAATTCGTTATTGCATAATTTCTCTCTTTGATTTCTCTTAATTCATGAAACGTTCTCCTATGGGGCCCTTAATTAATGCCCTTAAAGAAATTTGCTTTTTGAGTTTACAACGTTAAAGCATTGAATTTTGAGTATAGATGAGAAAATATAGTTTAAAAATTTTCAGAGTTACTCCAATTATATAGAACTTATGATTTCCCAGAATTG
>NC_090761.1:69544076-69554076 GCF_036898095.1 Palaemon carinicauda | reverse complement strand
TATTCAGCTATATTCTCACACAGATATTGGTTCCACATTCATTCATATTCTCACCCAAAAATTGGTTCCATACTCAGTCATATTCTCACTCAAAGAGGGGGTCCATATCCAGTCATATCATTACGCAGAAAGTGATTAAATATCTAATCATATTCTCACTCAGAGAATGGTTCCATAGTCATATTCTCACCCAGAGTGGTTTAATAGTCAGTCATATTTTCACTCAGAGTGACTCCAGGAGAAGAGAAATAAAGAAATAAAGACAAGATAAATTATAACAGGCACGTTTGTGATCAGATTGACATATGGAGAATTAATCCAAGGTGCCATACTCTCCTACAACATTTGATACTCTGTATATAAACAATTATTCCATAACAGGGTTCATAAGTAAGAAAAGTAATGATATATTAGTTACTTTATGTGTGGTTGGAGTAAGAAGGGGTTTATTTATTCTACCCCCTGGCCCCTTCTCAACTCTCTCTCTCTCTCTCTCTCTCTCTCTCTCTCTCTCTCTCTCTCTCTCTCTCTCTCTCTCTCAGTATGAGTTCACTCATATTTTATGAAGCCCTTAACGAATATTAAATTAATTTAAAGTACACTTAATAGTAAGCTGTTGGTCTATATACCTAATTGTTCTGATACATTTTCAATATGTCTTTTTTTACTAAAAGTAGTATATTTCAGAATTTAAATGATGGAGTAAACAAAAACGACATTTGTTGTGTATGTGTTCGAACTCTTCTGATGTAACCTAAAGAATTCTGTATTGTTACATAAATATTTCCTACAATCAAATACACATTTTATCTGTTGCGATAGTTGGATTTGGATAGTTCTTCTGTATATATGCTGATTTTATTTCATTCCATAGAGAGAAAGATATATGTGATTAATGTGATGACTATACAGACACCATTAGGCCTACCTATCTAAGACTTCCTATCTTGTCTCAACGCTTCTATCTTGGAGGCTCTTCTCACGGAGTGTTACGTGTTCTTGAAACCAAAAGAATTCCGTATTGTTACATAAATATTTCCTAAAACTAAGGACATATCTTATGTGAATAGTTATATATGTTCAGTGATCTTATTTCATTCCATAGAGAGGAAGATATAAGTGATTACTGCAATGATTATACTGACATCCTTAGGCCTACCTTTATACGACTTTCTTTCTTGTGCCAACGCTTATAGCTTGATGGTTGAACCAACACTGCTACTGGACCCCTTAGTCCTAGATTAATCATTCCGGTAGAAAAAAAAAAAAAGGTCACTTATTTGTAGTAACACATACTGTATATACATACCGGGTGTAATGGACTGTTAAAGGATATTGTAATTGTATGGGATAAAAAAGGCACAGTCGATGGAGCTAACATGTAATGGAGGTTTTTTTTTTTTTTTTTTTTTTTTTTTTTTTTTTTTTTTTTTTTTTTTAGAGGTCTTACCGCTGACTTATCATTACCTACGCCAACTAAGTTGGAAGGAGGTTATGCTTTACTCCCTGTTTGTGTGTTTATTTGTTTGTGAACAAATTCCTGGACACAGTTTTAATCGTATAGTAATGAAGCTTGCAGGGATTAACTGTTATGAAAAAAGCTAGAAATTATTACATTTTGGAAGGTCAAGGTCACGGTTAATGTCCAATTCACGTAATCAGCCATAAGTTTGGATATCGTTGTCACAGAGACTTCAAACTTGGTTCATATTTGACTGTAAGAAAATCTACCCCAATTAATACATGTTAAGGTCAAAGGTTAAGGTCAAGGTCTAGCAAAAGGTCAAGAAATAAGCTACCGTGACAGAGGTCTGTGCTCGACTGAGTGCACATCTATTTTTAAATGTGGTGGGAAGGAATGAAAGAATTAAATATATATAATAAAAGATACACTATTTTATATAGATAGATATTCGTAACTACTTTATTTCTTAATTAGGAATTTAAAACAACTATAGTCCATTTCTTTTAGCCAGGCAGATTTGCGCCGACTCGCAACGGTGCCCTTTTAGCTCGGAAAAGTTTCCTGATCGCTGATTGGTTGGATAAGATAATTCTAACCAATCAGCGATCAAAAAACTTTTCCGAGCTAAAAGGGCACCGCTGCGAGTCGGTGCAAATCTGCCTCGCTAAAAGAAATGGACTACAGTTGTTTTAATAGCTTGAGTGTTTAATATGGCTGTTTATTAGCAATTTACTAGTTTATGATGTATTTTTCTTCCCAGGATTTATCCTACAATATCGGTATCCACCTTGAGTGTGTGAGTGGGGAAGTGTGTGTTTGTGTGTGTATTTGTGTGTATGCGAGTGCTTAGCCATACCGACCTGCTGGTAGCAAAGGCTATGTGTGTGTGTGTGTGTGTGTATTTGCATACATGCTAGTGTATAGCCAAACCGGCCTTTCGGTAGCAAAGATTGTGGGCGAGTGCGTGTGTGTATGTGTGTGTATGCGAGTGTATAGCCAAACCGGCCTGTCGGTAGCAAATGCTGTGTGTGTGTATTTGTGTGTATTTGCGTGCATGCGAGTGTATAGCTATACCAGCCTGTCGGGAGAAAAGCCTGTGTGTGTGTGCTGAGGTGTGTGTGTGTGGATGTGTGTGTATGCGAGTGTTTAGCCAAACTGCCATGTTGGTAGCAAAGGCGCTGTGTGTGTGTGTGTGTGTGTGTGTGTATAAGTATTTGTGTGTATGAGAGTGTTTAGCCAAATTGGCATGTTGGTAGCAAAAGCGCTGTGTGTGTGTGTGTGTATATAAGTATTTGTGTGTATGAGAGTGTTTAGCCAAATTGGCATGTTGGTAGCAAAGGCGCT
This sequence comes from Palaemon carinicauda, assembly GCF_036898095.1. Classification (NCBI taxonomy): domain Eukaryota; kingdom Metazoa; phylum Arthropoda; class Malacostraca; order Decapoda; family Palaemonidae; genus Palaemon; species Palaemon carinicauda. Next base: position 69,551,267 of record NC_090761.1, on the reverse strand, counting down.
GTGTGTGTGTGTGTGTGTGTGTGTGTGTGTGTGTATAAGTATTTGTGTGTATGAGAGTGTTTAGCCAAATTGGCATGTTGGTAGCAAAGGCGCTGTGTGTGTGTGTGTGTGTGTGTGTATAAGTATTTGTGTGTATGAGAGTGTTTAGCCAAATTGGCATGTTGGTAGCAAAGGCGCTGTGTGTGTGTGTGTGTGTGTGTGTGTGTATAAGTATTTGTGTGTATGAGAGTGTTTAGCCAAACTGGCATGTTGGTAGCAAAGGCGCTGTGTGTGTGTGTGTGTGTGTATAAGTATTTGTGTGTATGAGAGTGTTTAGCCAAATTGGCATGTTGGTAGCAAAGGCGCTGTGTGTGTGTGTGTGTGTGTGTGTATAAGTATTTGTGTGTATGAGAGTGTTTAGCCAAACTGGCATGTTGGTAGCAAAGGCGCTGTGTGTGTGTGTGTGTGTGTGTGTATAAGTATTTGTGTGTATGAGAGTGTTTAGCCAAATTGGCATGTTGGTAGCAAAGGCGCTGTGTGTGTGTGTGTGTGTGTGTATAAGTATTTGTGTGTATGAGAGTGTTTAGCCAAATTGGCATGTTGGTAGCAAAGGCGCTGTGTGTGTGTGTGTGTGTGTGTATAAGTATTTGTGTGTATGAGAGTGTTTAGCCAAATTGGCATGTTGGTAGCAAAGGCGCTGTGTGTGTGTGTGTGTGTGTGTGTGTATAAGTATTTGTGTGTATGAGAGTGTTTAGCCAAATTGGCATGTTGGTGGCAAAGGCGCTGTGTGTGTGTGTGTGTGTGTGTATAAGTATTTGTGTGTATGAGAGTGTTTAGCCAAATTGGCATGTTGGTAGCAAAGGCGCTGTGTGTGTGTGTGTGTGTGTGTATAAGTATTTGTGTGTATGAGAGTGTTTAGCCAAATTGGCATGTTGGTAGCAAAGGCGCTGTGTGTGTGTGTGTGTGTGTGTGTGTGTGTATAAGTATTTGTGTGTATGAGAGTGTTTAGCCAAATTGGCATGTTGGTAGCAAAGGCGCTGTGTGTGTGTGTGTGTGTGTGTGTGTGTATAAGTATTTGTGTGTATGAGAGTGTTTAGCCAAACTGGCATGTTGGTAGCAAAGGCGCTGTGTGTGTGTGTGTGTGTGTGTATAAGTATTTGTGTGTATGAGAGTGTTTAGCCAAATTGGCATGTTGGTAGCAAAGGCGCTGTGTGTGTGTGTGTGTGTATAAGTATTTGTGTGTATGAGAGTGTTTAGCCAAACTGGCATGTTGGTAGCAAAGGCGCTGTGTGTGTGTGTGTGTGTATAAGTATTTGTGTGTATGAGAGTGTTTAGCCAAATTGGCATGTTGGTAGCAAAGGCGCTGTGTGTGTGTGTGTGTGTGTGTGTGTGTGTATAAGTATTTGTGTGTATGAGAGTGTTTAGCCAAACTGGCATGTTGGTAGCAAAGGCGCTGTGTGTGTGTGTGTGTATAAGTATTTGTGTGTATGAGAGTGTTTAGCCAAATTGGCATGTTGGTAGCAAAGGCGCTGTGTGTGTGTGTGTGTGTGTGTATATAAGTATTTGTGTGTATGAGAGTGTTTAGCCAAATTGGCATGTTGGTAGCAAAGGCGCTGTGTGTGTGTGTGTGTGTGTGTGTATATAAGTATTTGTGTGTATGAGAGTGTTTAGCCAAATTGGCATGTTGGTAGCAAAGGCGCTGTGTGTGTGTGTGTGTGTGTGTTTATAAGTATTTGTGTGTATGAGAGTGTTTAGCCAAATTGGCATGTTGGTAGCAAAGGCGCTGTGTGTGTGTGTGTGTGTGTGTGTGTATAAGTATTTGTGTGTATGAGAGTGTTTAGCCAAATTGGCATGTTGGTAGCAAAGGCGCTGTGTGTGTGTGTGTGTGTGTATATAAGTATTTGTGTGTATGAGAGTGTTTAGCCAAATTGGCATGTTGGTAGCAAAGGCGCTGTGTGTGTGTGTGTGTGTATATAAGTATTTGTGTGTATGAGAGTGTTTAGCCAAGCTGGCATGTTGGTAGCAAAGGCGCTGTGTGTGTGTGTGTGTGTATAAGTATTTGTGTGTATGAGAGTGTTTAGCCAAATTGGCATGTTGGTAGCAAAGGCGCTGTGTGTGTGTGTGTGTGTGTGTATAAGTATTTGTGTGTATGAGAGTGTTTAGCCAAATTGGCATGTTGGTAGCAAAGGCGCTGTGTGTGTGTGTGTGTGTGTGTATAAGTATTTGTGTGTATGAGAGTGTTTAGCCAAATTGGCATGTTGGTAGCAAAGGCGCTGTGTGTGTGTGTGTGTGTGTGTGTATAAGTATTTGTGTGTATGAGAGTGTTTAGCCAAATTGGCATGTTGGTAGCAAAGGCGCTGTGTGTGTGTGTGTGTGTGTGTGTGTATAAGTATTTGTGTGTATGAGAGTGTTTAGCCAAATTGGCATGTTGGTAGCAAAGGCGCTGTGTGTGTGTGTGTGTGTGTGTGTGTATATAAGTATTTGTGTGTATGAGAGTGTTTAGCCAAATTGGCATGTTGGTAGCAAAGGCGCTGTGTGTGTGTGTGTGTGTGTGTGTGTGTATAAGTATTTGTGTGTATGAGAGTGTTTAGCCAAATTGGCATGTTGGTAGCAAAGGCGCTGTGTGTGTGTGTGTGTGTATATATAAGTATTTGTGTGTATGAGAGTGTTTAGCCAAATTGGCATGTTGGTAGCAAAGGCGCTGTGTGTGTGTGTGTGTGTGTGTATAAGTATTTGTGTGTATGAGAGTGTTTAGCCAAATTGGCATGTTGGTAGCAAAGGCGCTGTGTGTGTGTGTGTGTGTGTGTATAAGTATTTGTGTGTATGAGAGTGTTTAGCCAAATTGGCATGTTGGTAGCAAAGGCGCTGTGTGTGTGTGTGTGTGTGTGTGTATAAGTATTTGTGTGTATGAGACTGTTTAGCCAAATTGGCATGTTGGTAGCAAAGGCGCTGTGTGTGTGTGTGTGTGTATAAGTATTTGTGTGTATGAGAGTGTTTAGCCAAATTGGCATGTTGGTAGCAAAGGCGCTGTGTGTGTGTGTGTGTGTGTATAAGTATTTGTGTGTATGAGAGTGTTTAGCCAAATTGGCATGTTGGTAGCAAAGGCGCTGTGTGTGTGTGTGTGTGTGTGTGTATAAGTATTTGTGTGTATGAGAGTGTTTAGCCAAATTGGCATGTTGGTAGCAAAGGCGCTGTGTGTGTGTGTGTGTGTATAAGTATTTGTGTGTATGAGAGTGTTTAGCCAAATTGGCATGTTGGTAGCAAAGGCGCTGTGTGTGTGTGTGTGTGTGTGTGTATAAGTATTTGTGTGTATGAGAGTGTTTAGCCAACTTGGCATGTTGGTAGCAAAGGCGCTGTGTGTGTGTGTGTGTGTGTGTGTGTATAAGTATTTGTGTGTATGAGAGTGTTTAGCCAAATTGGCATGTTGGTAGCAAAGGCGCTGTGTGTGTGTGTGTGTGTGTGTGTGTGTATAAGTATTTGTGTGTATGAGACTGTTTAGCCAAATTGGCATGTTGGTAGCAAAGGCGCTGTGTGTGTGTGTGTGTGTGTGTGTGTGTGTAACCAAACTTGCTTACCATTCTCGAGCGACATTTGAGACTGTTTTCAGTTTTGTTCAATTTTCGAAATTTTTAACATCAAACTGACATAATATAGATTTATTTCTATGCCAGATTAGTAAAAGAAAATAAGAATTATTTTCCAAGTTTCTAATTCTTTTATAAGTGCATAGATACAGTATTTCGGTACATGGAATTATTATTATTATTATTATTATTATTATTATTATTATTATTATTATTATTATTATTTTTATTATTATTATTATTATTATTATTATTATTATTATTATTATTATTATTATTATTATTATTATTATATGAATATTTACACAGAATAAAGTAATGTACAGTTCCTAAACATGGTTTATATCAAGGTTTAAATGACTGTCTAGATAGTAAATAATAATAATCAAATAATGATATGAATAATCTATTTTAATGTTGATCTTAAACATCTTTTGTCGATATTTATTTCCTTATTTTCTTTCCTCACTGGGCTATTTTCCCTGTTGGAAGCCCTTTGGCTTATAACATCCTACTTTTCCAACTAGGGTTGTAGCTTAGGAAGTAATAATAATAATAATAATAATAATAATAATAATAATAATAATAATAATAATAATGATATCTAAGAAAAAATAGAAAACTAGTCTAAAAATCGGCTTAGTAATTTCGCATATATGCTTATTAAGTTAACCTAAAGCTCTTGTTTCAATTCAGCGTTTTATTTGAATATGACAAACAAAGGCTAATGCTACAAAGCAAAGAAAATCATTTAGAAAAATATTTCTCAAGATATAAAAATATTATGGAGAACAACTACAGAAAACCAAGTTTTGACGTCGAAAGAAAACGAGATTTGATGGTAACCTCAATTATTGTAAATATTTGTGACAATGTTTATCTTTTGAGCAGAAATAAAAATAGAAATATAAAGCAGTTAAAGAATTATATATGAATTATTCCTTCAATTTGCTTATCTACATTACATATGTGAATTCAATTGTTGCTGTTATTATTATTATTATTATTATTATTATTATTATTATTATTATTATTATTATTATTATTATTATTATTATTATTATTATTATTATTATTATTATTATTATTATTGACTAAGCTACAACCGTAATTGGAAAAGCAGGATGCTATAAACCCAAGTGCTCCAACAAATAAAGATAGCCCAGTGAGGAATGGAAACAAGGAAATAAATAAACAAGAGAAATAATGAACACTTGGAATAGAATAATTCAAGAACAGTATTAACTCTGAAGTAGATCTTTTATTCATAAATTATAAAAACTTAAAAAGAAAAAAAAATCTACTCACAACATTTATTATATAAATAAACTACACAACAGTAACTTGCTTGAGGGTTCATTAGGGCACACTTCGTTTTTATAGTTTATATAGGAAATATTTAATCTAATGTTGTAACTGTTCTTGAAATATTTGATTTTTCCTTGTTTCCTTTCCTCACTGGGCTATTTTCCCTGTTGGGGCCCCTGGGCTTATAGCCTCCTGCTTTCCCAACTAGGGTTGTAGCTTAGCAAGTAATGATAATTATAACAGTTCATTTAATCACCTTCCTTTCCTTTCTTGAATCCTTCAAGGGCTGCTTTTCAGGTCCTATACTGCAGGGGAATCCTACTCTCTACGTGACCTTTAGGAATTAATTCTATCGTGTATATTCCAAGGCATTCAGCATTCACACCACATATTGCTCGTTTACTGTCAAATCCACAATTTCGAAGCACTTAGAGAACAAGAAAGTCTTCAGTTTCCTCTTGAAAGACTTAATATCTTTATACTTTCTTTTATTACATTCGCATTCAACGCCTAAACTAAGCTTTCTTAAGAGTTGGCTGAATAAGACCTTAAAAATTCTTACTTCGTCTTTCATAGATAATTCAACCAGCATTGGGGTAGGTAAGGCCTGGTTGGACCAGGCACCGTTCCTTGTATGGTTCCTCGAAGGCGAAAATATGTGCAACATGGAATCTTGTATATGTTTAAAAAATGCCTAAATCTTCATAAAATAGCACTAGGAACACTCATATGCAGATGTAAATATGAAAACTAGGCTGCGGCCTATGCTAGGCTTAAAGGCTAGTATGGGGTCAACTGACCACAACAGCATAAATAAACTATTCCTAAAATTGAAGATTTAATAACTTAAGATAAATTTAGTTATAAGGCCAAGAAGGCTAGCTGGTTAACTAAGCCTATATCTTCATTAACATAACACTGGGAACACTTATTATATCATGCTGAAGCAAATATGAATACTAGGCTGTAGCCTATGCTAGGCTGAAAGGCTAATATGGGGTCAGCTAACTAAGATAGCCGAGTAACTGAACTTTCTTCTCTATCATTTTCAAACGCCTGTTATCCTCCTTACTTTTCGTGTTCTGAAACTCACTTCTCCTTTTACATTTTTATCATTAGATATATTTACTCTCAGATACTTTACGCATGCGAACCAGCAACTTATGTTTTACCACCTAATGCTGGGAAACTTATAATGAATCATTAACATTCAATATGACAGAACGTAGGTTTTCATTTGTCCTGATTAAATTGCTCTTGTTCTTAATTACTCTCAATTTTCCAAAATTCTAAAACTTTGATGTAAGTATATTTACTTCTAATCAAAATCTAGGACACTACAAAATCAACCAAGAGTTCTCTAGTCTTGGGTAGTGCCATAGCCTCTGTACCATGGCCTTCCACTGTTTTGGATTAAAGTTCTCATGCTTGAGGGTACACTCGGGCACACCATTCTATCTTATTTCTCTTTCTCTTGGCGTTTTTATTTTTACAGCTTATATATGAAAGATATAATTTAATGTTATTACTGTTCTTAGTATGTTTTATTTTGATTGTTTTTCACTTCTCTTGCTTTTTTTATTTCCTTGTTTATTTACCTCAATGGGCTATTTTTCCCTGTTGGAGCCCTTGGGCTTATAGCATCTTGCTTTTTCTAGTTGGGGTTATAGTTTAGCTTGTAATAATAATAATAATTATGTCTTCCGTCGCTTTTTTTTCAAATGTTAAATACAATGATCATCTTTCAAACTTTTTTGCATCATTAGTTTTGAAACTTAGCAAAGTCGTAAGATATACTTTCTTCATAAAAGTTTATGTATAAATAAATCTTGAACACACTTAACTCTCCTTACCATTTAAGAACACTAAATACCATATTATTATTATTATCATTATTATTATTATTATTATTATTATTATTATTATTATTATTATTATTATTACTAAAAGCTAAGCTACATCCCTAGCTGGAAAAGCAGGGTGCTATAAGCCCGAGGGATCCAACAGGGAAAAATAGCCCAGAGAGGAAAGGAAATAAGGAAATAAATAAACTAGAAATGTAATAAACAATTAGGATGAAATATTCTAAGAACAGTAACAATATTAAATTAGATCTTTCATATATAAAAATCAACGTGACTAGCTAGGAATTTAGTTTTAAAAAAATGCTAAAAAATTTAATGTCAAGAAATTCCCGGAGTTGCAGACTTATACTCAAAATTATACTATACTTATATTAGTCCATACATCACTATCAACAGTGCAATGAATTATTCATGCACTAAGTATCCTCAGAATATTTAGAGACTAGATAGGGATT
>NC_090761.1:69521576-69531576 GCF_036898095.1 Palaemon carinicauda | reverse complement strand
ACCCCACCTTCTGGAGATACATCAACAGCATTGACAGGAAGCTCTCCTGCAACCTCTGCCTCGGCAGATACAACAGCAACAACAGCAGGAGATTCTTCTGCAACCCCACTTTCTGAAGATACTACAACAGCAATAACAGGAAGCTCTTCTGAAGCCTCAGCCTCGGTAGATACAACAGCAACAGCAGCAGGAGATTCTTCTGCAACCTCACCTTCTAAAGATACTACAACAGCAATAACAGGAAGCTCTTCTGAAGCCTCAGCCTCGGCAGATACAACAGCAACAACAGCAGGAGATTCTTCTGCAACCCCACCTTCTGGAGATACATCAACAGCATTGACAGGAAGCTCTCCTGCAACCTCTGCCTCGGCAGATACAACAGCAACAACAGCAGGAGATTCTTCTGCAACCCCACCTTCTGGAGATACATCAACAGCATTGACAGGAAGCTCTCCTGCAACCTCTGCCTCGGCAGATACAACAGCAGGAGATTCTTCTGCAACCCCACCTTCTGGAGATACATCAACAGCATTGACAGGAAGCTCTCCTGCAACCTCTGCCTCGGCAGATACAACAGCAGGAGATTCTTCTGCAACCCCACCTTCTGGAGATACATCAACAGCATTGACAGGAAGCTCTCCTGCAACCTCTGCCTCGGCAGATACAACAGCAACAGCAGCAGGAGATTCTTCTGCAACCTCATCTTCTGGAGATACAACAGCAGCAATAACAGGAAGCTCATCTGAAGCCTCAGCTTCGGCAGATACAACAGCAACAGCAGCAGGAGATTCATCTGCAACCTCACCTTCTAGAGATACATCAACAGCAATGACAGGAAGCTCTTCTGCAGTCTCTGCCTCTGAAGACACAATGACAACAGCAGCACGAGATTCAACTGAAACCTCAGCTTCTGAAGATACAACAACAGCAGCAGCAGGAGGTTTATCTGAAGCCTCAGCTTCTGGAGATACAATAGCAACAATAGCAGGGGCATTATCTGAAGCCTCAGATTCGCGAGATACAACAGCAACAGAAACTCAAAGAACGGGTCACATTAGCATAAATTTTAACATCTAAATATGAGAAATTCTTGATTTGCTCATATTTCAATGTTCCCTTCCACTGAAAGCATTGCAAACTTATTCACAAATATGGAATCATTTTGACTAAAAGTCATTGCATACATTGCTAAGAACGGGTAACGTTAGCATAACTTTTAACCTCTAAATATTCCGATCAGTTTTTCATTGGTCATAATTTAGGTGTTTGTCTACCACTCTAGTATAAGGAAATTAACATATAATAACAAATAAAGCAAGGGTTACGATCCAAAAACATTTTGTTTACTCTTTTGCCTTAAATGAATAAAGTCTCTCCTAAATGCAATATCATCATCTCCTACGCCTATTGACGCAAAGGGCCTCGGTTAGATTTCACCAGTCGTCTCTATCTTCAGCTTTTAATTCAATATTTCTCCATTCATCATCTCCTACTTTGCGCTTCATAGTCCTCAGCTATGTAGGCCTGGGTCTTCCAACTCTTCAAGTACCTTGTGGAGCCCAGCTGTTGTATGTATATATATATATATATATATATATATATATATATATATATATATATATATATATATATATATATATATATATATATATATATATATATATATTTACACTGATACATATATATATATACATATACATATATATATATACATATACATATATATATATACATACATATATATATATATATATATATATATATATATATATATATATATATATATATATATATATATACATATATATACATACATATATATATATATATATATATATATATATACGTATACATATATATATACATATATATATACATATATATATACATATACATATATATATATATATATATATATATATATATATATATATGTGTGTGTGTGTGTGTGTGTGCATATATATATTAGGAAAAAGTAAGTCAAAAGACAAAAGTTAATGGCAGTCCAAAATAGGCTAGGAGGAAAAGCAGATACATCCTGTCTCCATCCGAGCCAAAAGTGAGCTAAATCACCAGTGTGTGAGTGGGAGCGGTAGCAAGCTACCCCCCCCCCCACCCCACCCCTAAACCCCCCCACCCTAATTACCCCCCACCCCTCCCCTAACCCCCCCCCCCCACCCCTAATTACACCCCCCCCCCCCACTAACTAGCGGCCGGCCATTCTGGCCTAAGGTCAGTCAACAGCCAGGCAAAAATGAGGGGGAACACCGCAGTTGCTTTAAGAAGAGTCAAGAAAGTAACAAACTGACAATATCTCAATGACTAACTAGAGGGACACTCAATAAGAGCGCCGGCCTCACCCGTGGCAGCTCAATTCGCAACCTTGACATTAACATTTAATAATTGGCGTGGATATTCATACACTTATAAACCAAGTTTGAAGTCTCCGTGACAACGATGTCCAAAGTTATGGTTGATTACATGAATTGGACATTTTGCTTGACAGTGACCCTGACCATCCAAAACTGAATCATTTCCAGCTTTTTACATAACAATCCCTGCAAGTTTCATTATTCTTCTATTAAAATTGTGGCCAGGAAGCTGTTCACAAACAAACAAACATACAGGGGCAAAAGCATAACCACCTTTCAACTTCACTGGTAGAGAGAAATATCACAAGAATCATATAATTTGGGTAAACATTTGTGTGAGTCTTTCCCTAATCATTTGATTATGCTGGTAGTACAGAATTCTACTTCTCACAAGTAACTCAGCCTTGATATAGTAGGACTCAATCCAGGCTCGATAGCCATAAAGGTTTCTGGAACATTTCCCATATTCACCAGTAACAACATTTAACAACAAAAACCTACAACCACACCCCACCCCCTAAAAAAAAGAAAAAAAAAAAAAAAAAGAAAAAAAAGGGTACATGATAGCTTTCAAAACGTGTAGTACTTAGCATACATAACTTTATAGCCAAAGGAAACTAACTAGTACTTAAGCAATGTGCTGTAGTAATACTGTAGCATAAAAAGATAAAAGGCTATACCTTACTGTATCATGAAAACAATGGGTACAAAATCAACTAACAGAATTTCACAATGGCTCCACTACTGTAGCCTACAGTGTGTGATTGTAACAGCATCATGACAAGTTATAAGGTACAAATCATTCAGCCAGACTAATTTTAGCACAGTTGCATATTAGCAATTATCAATGGAAACTACAAGAAAATTATTCAATGAAAGTGATAAGTTTCTCAAGAGCTACATCAATAATTTACCTCCTGGCTAGGACCTCGGTAACTCATTCACCTAGCATTCACATGACAGCAGATTGATACCAGGCAGGGACCAAGAGTTTAATCCATTTACTCGGGCTGGGCACCACAGTGGGTTGGGCTTGACCTAACATTCTGGTGTGCATCTCTCCAGATGATAAAGGAACTGACACCAGATACCTTTACCTTATAAAGAACCAACTGATGGCTAAACTCGTGAAAAAAAGACTAAGACTATGACTAAATTAATTTGTTACACAAGGTTTTTTTTTACCATGTAAGAAACTTTGAAAGTGTAGGCATTAAATGGTTCAATAAGACTTGTAGTGAACCTAATGGTTTAATCTTGGTTCTTGCAATGTCAAACAAGCAGTTATGTCACTTTAGCATGACACCCTTATCAAACCTATTTCTGAAATAACTCACAAAGACGATGAAGGGTACAGATTAAGGAATTGTTATTAGATACCATGAAAAGGTATCCTTACATATTGATTAAAATTTGTCAAGTTGATTTTCTAAATTTTATATAGTTACAATACTTAAAAAGTACACTTAAACCCGTAATTTTAATTGGAAATTCTACGACCAATTTACTGTTCTCAGCCGTATTTCAGTAAAATACAGTTGACCGGAATTGTTACCTTACCTTTTTCTTATCTTTTACGGATTGGTGACTGTAATATTACCCCTTTCAGTCAATATATCTGTTTTTAAAACAGTAAATGCCTGGCAACATTTATTCCAGGATTTTTACCATTTTTTTTTACGGCAGATTTTTAACATTAAGACTCAATACTTTCAAAATTTAAAGATCCATCAGTTTACATTACTTTGGGGGTAGTTTGTAGCGCTACGGCCAAGCGTCCTAAGTTGCTTATTATCGCTCCGACTGTTATCTTGTATAGAATAAAAACGTTTGGAAATGGTCTACGGATCTTAAATATGTTGTGTAAGGGGGGGTGTGGGGGGGGCGCAGCCCCCCTGGGTAAGGACACGGCTTTTAGCATAGGTTAGGTGGGTTTTTTAAGTTAGCTTCTCCCGTCGTACTCGTAGGTAAGGAAACTGTTGTGTAAGGGGGGGGGGGTCCGGAGGGGGCGAAGCCCCCGTGGGTAAGGATACGGCTTTTAGCATAGGTTAGGTGGGTTTTTAAGTTAGCTTCTCCCGCCAAAATCGTTTTTAGAACGACAGCCACAGTTCAGAATATTCCCGTTTTCTACGGGATCTGGCCGTCACCCTACAAAGGCTCCTACATTGGCATACAGTATAGCCTGTGCACCGTTCATAGACAATTCAACTTAGTATGTAGCCCACAGTAATCAAGTACCTTTATTGACCCCTTAAATCATTCATCATGCTTAACAATTTCCTTCTATCATATTTTTCCTGGAAACCTGATTTCACTTGAAAAAAATTAATTCACCTACTTAAACTTACCCTTTTCCTTTTCGACGAAACCTGACAACGTCTAATCTCTATAACAGGAAACCCTTGGTTTCTATTCTATCCAACCTTAACCCTTACTCAAATTTGTTAATCATAGCCAGCTACCCTGTTATCAAATTACTTATATAGAATCATAGCCAGCTACCCTGTTATCAAATTACTTATATAGAATCATAGCCAGCTACCCTGTTATCAAATTACTTATATAGAATCATAGCCAGCTACCATGTTATCAAATTACTTAAATAGAATCATAGCCAGCTACCCTGTTATCAAATTACTTAGATAGAATCATAGCCAGCTACCATGTTATCCAATTACTTAAAATAGAATCATAGCCAGCGGCCATGTTATCTAATTACTTATATAGAATCATAGCCAGCGACCATGTTATCTAATTACTTATATAGAATCATAGCCAGCTACCATGTTATCAAATTACTTATATAGAATCATAGCCAGCGACCATGTTATCCAATTACTTATATAGAATCATAGCCAGCTACCATGTTATCAAATTACTTATATAGAATCATAGCCAACTACCATGTTATCCAATTACTTATATAGAATCATAGCCAACTACCATGTTATCCAATTACTTATATAGAATCATAGCCAACTACCATGTTATCCAATTACTTATATAGAATCATAGCCAACTACCATGTTATCCAATTACTTATATAGAATCATAGCCAGCTACCATGTTATCCAATTACTTATATAGAATCATAGCCAACTACCATGTTATCAAATTACTTATATAGAATCATAGCCAGCGACCCTGTTATCTAATTACTTATATAGAATCATAGCCAGCTACCATGTTATCCAATTACTTATATAGAATCATAGCCAGCTACCATGTTATCCAATTACTTATATAGAATCATAGCCAGCTACCCTGTTATCAAATTACTTATATAAAATCATAGCCAGCTACCCTGTTATCAAATTACTCATATAGAATCATAGCCAGCTACCCTGTTATCAAATTACTTATATAGAATCATAGCCAGCTACCCTGTTATCAAATTACTTAAATAGAATCATAGCCAGCTACCCTGTTATCAAATTACTTAGATAGAATCATAGCCAGCTACCATGTTATCCAATTACTTAAATAGAATCATAGCCAGCGGCCATGTTATCTAATTACTTATATAGAATCATAGCCAGCGACCATGTTATCTAATTACTTATATAGAATCATAGCCAGCTACCATGTTATCAAATTACTTATATAGAATCATAGCCAGCGACCATGTTATCCAATTACTTATATAGAATCATAGCCAGCTACCATGTTATCCAATTACTTATATAGAATCATAGCCAACTACCATGTTATCCAATTACTTATATAGAATCATAGCCAACTACCATGTTATCCAATTACTTATATAGAATCATAGCCAACTACCATGTTATCCAATTACTTATATAGAATCATAGCCAGCTACCATGTTATCCAATTACTTATATAGAATCATAGCCAACTACCATGTTATCAAATTACTTATATAGAATCATAGCCAGCGACCCTGTTATCTAATTACTTATATAGAATCATAGCCAGCTACCATGTTATCCAATTACTTATATAGAATCATAGCCAGCTACCATGTTATCCAATTACTTATATAGAATCATAGCCAGCTACCATGTTATCCAATTACTTATATAGAATCATAGCCAGCTACCCTGTTATCAAATTACTTATATAGAATCATAGCCAGCTACCATGTTATCCAATTACTTATATAGAATCATAGCCAGCTACCCTGTTATCAAATTACTTATATAGAATCATAGCCAGCGACCATGTTATCTAATTACTTATATAGAATCATAGCCAGCTACCCTGTTATCCAATTACTTATATAGAATCATAGCCAGCGACCATGTTATCCAATTACTTATATAGAATCATAGCCAGCTACCATGTTATCCAATTACTTATATAGAATCATAGCCAACTACCATGTTATCCAATTACTTATATAGAATCATAGCCAGCTACCATGTTATCCAATTACTTATATTGAATCATAGCCAGCTACCCTGTTATCTAATTACTTATATAGAATCATAGCCAGCTACCCTGTTATCTAATTACTTATATAGAATCATAGCCAGCTATCATGTTATCTAAGTACTTATATAGAATCATAGCCAGCTACCATGTTATCTAAGTACTTATATAGAATCATAGCCAGCTACCCTGTTATCAAATTACTTATATAGAATCATAGCCAGCGACCATGTTATCTAATTACTTATATAGAATCATAGCCAGCTGCCATGTTATCTAAGTACTTATATAGAATCATAGCCAGCTACCATGTTATCTAAGTACTTATATAGAATCATAGCCAACTACCCTGTTATCAAATTACTTATATAGAATCATAGCCAGCGACCATGTTATCTAATTACTTATATAGAATCATAGCCAGCTGCCATGTTATCTAATTACTTATATAGAATCATAGCCAGCTACCATGTTATCAAATTACTTATATAGAATCATTGTCAGCTACCCTGTTATCAAATTACTTAAATAGAATCATAGCCAGCTACCCTGTTATCTAATTACTTATATAGAATCATAGCCAGCTACCCTGTTATCAAATTACTTATATAGAATCATAGCCAGCTACCCTGTTATCTAATTACTTATATAGAATCATAGCCAGCTACCCTGTTATCAAATTACTTATATAGAATCATTGCCAGCTACCCTGTTATCCAATTACTTATAGTGAAACATATATCGGCATCTGTGAAACTATTCAACCTAAGGTTTTGTCAAGATAACAGGTGTCTCCAAGGTTGTGAAATTTCTTAACCTACTGTACCTATACGTTTTAAAGAGGAATACTTGCGTCAGTTAAATCGCGGTAAGACCACAACGTAACGTCTATTTTGCAAAGTACCCAAATTGAGGTTCCGAACATACTTTCATTTAGAAAAAAATATATTTGAAGGCTTTGTGAAAACTTTGCTATCTTAAATATAAAAAAATTACAGGTGTATTTGTTCGCTTTTTACACGAACGTCAACAAGACTCTGTAAAACCGAAAAAGAATGATTTATGAAAAAGATCCAATAGGACTTTCTTTTAAAGGGAGATGTGGGTAAGAAGCCCATGATAAGTGAACACAATATTAATAAGAAAACCCTGCCATAAGCCCAAGGACTCCAACAGGGAAAAATAGCCCAGTGAGGAAAGGATCTACAGAAATAACTAAGCTATACAAAAAGTTATGAACAATTGAAATATAAGGAAAAGTAACATTAAAACAGATCTTTTTTATAAAATAAAAAACTATTCCTAACATTAGGGGGTTGAAAATAAAGGAGTTATGGGGCCTGAGTCATCATACATACACCCTGAATGCTTTAAATAGTGGGCCTCATTATCTGCCCAATGGTACATCGAAGTAACGCTGCCCGGAACAAATGAGCATTAAAATGTTATTATGCAAGCAAAGCAAAGACCATTCTGAATTGGTGTATAGAAAACGGTCCTCAATAGAGCTACCTCGGAGGCAGTGACTCAGTAGGGTTGATTCACCCTGTTATATTAGCACGAAATATAATTAGGTTAAGTTTTCATGTAGTTTCGTTGATTTCTGCCCCTTTCTTCATCCACTATTTTTCATTTTCGCTGTCAACACCGATTCCCACCAAGGGACCGAATGGGGACCCCATAACTACAGGGGATACGTAAGGTGGTAGATATTAGAACACAAGTTAAAACTACAAGAAAAATACTTTTCATGAAAAACTATACAACGGATGGTCGCTAAATAATAAAATTACCAACGCTTCAACTCCATATCCTGAAGCTACGGTTCACACAGTCTGGGAAATTTAAATTTTGGATTGACAGGCAGCCGTATTGCCATGCACGATTATATCTTCAAGCAACTGTTCAAATTTCCACATAGGTTGCACGAAATAATTAACAGGTCAATTTCGGAGTGGCACTTTGTTTATACCTATACCTCACCTTGGCACAAAATCTAAAGCAATTTTCGTAAAATAAAAGAATTTTACATATGACATAAAACTTTGTGGTTTCAGAAAAGTTTTGACATGGTTACAGTTTCTGTAATAATCACTGCATAAAGAAAAAGCATTTAGCAGAAAGCATATTACGTATATGATAAAATAGAAATTGAGAAATAACTCACATTTGATTGATCTTTGAAGGTTAGCAGGGAGAACAAGAAGCCTAGAGGTCAGATCAGATCAGATTCAAGTTGAGGCTTTGCCTTTGCAACGGCGCCTCTGTGTTTTGTGTGTTTCTTATTTTCACTAGTTTTCTCTTTTCATCCACATTTGTTGTAGTACACTTTTCTTATTTTCAATATTTTCTTCACAAAAATGGAATTTTCCAACTGTTTGTGCACTATCTTCTTCGTATGATTGTTGGAGCTCAATTGCTTTTATTCTTATATCACTAAACTGTGGACGATAAAGTGGTTAGCATTTTCTTCTACATCACAGAATACAAACAAACAAACAGTCGCCATGTTGGAACTTCGTGACTTCGAGAATTAGTGTTGCCAGATGGGTTAGTCTCTAAATAACCCCCCCCCCCAAAAAAAAAAAAAAAAAAAATAAATAAATAAATAAACAGTCGCCATGTTGGAACTTCGTGACTTTGAGAATTAGTGTTGCCAGATGGGTTAGTCTAAAGATCCACAAAACAAAAGAAAAAAGTAAAAGAAAAAAAAAACCCAAACCAACGCAAAAATCCCCAATTTCCACAAGTATATTTTCTTCCGATCCTGTAGGCTTTACTATCATAGAAGTTACTCTCAATACTTCATATAAGTGCAAGCAAATTGGTATAGAATATCCCCATCAGACACCCAAAAATTCCCAAATCTAAGGATAAATAGGCATATCTGGCAACACTGACTTGGTGACAGAGAATCTCGGGAAAAATTATGAAATATTTTCGTACCTACGATTTGCTCCTGTAAATGATAAAATAAAGCTCTTTAAAATAGAAATAATTTCTTAAACACCATGGACAGTACAGTAAACGTGGAATTATATTTTATAACTTAATTATGAATGGTAACAAGAAAGTTGACTGAGAAGCGTTTCCTTATTCTTTACTTCAAGGACTGCTTTCCTGGTCTTATAAACGGAATACATTATCTTATAATTAATTATAATAAATAAATAATGAATATTCAACACTAAAAAGTGATATATTTAACCTGAAACATTAAAGAAATCTAGATT
>NC_090761.1:69496576-69516576 GCF_036898095.1 Palaemon carinicauda | reverse complement strand
GCTGGATGACCATTGATTGACAGATGTGACCCGACCACCATAAGTTTGGAGATATCAGTTATGAAAGATAAGTATCTGACAAAGGCAGAACAATAAAATGATTTGAAATATCTCCATATATATTGCAGTGTGCCAGCAGAAAAAACGATAACCAAGGAAGTATAGTAAAGCTGATTTTATTTAGACGATTTAGTACAGTTGTAAAGAAAGGGTGAGGAAAATGGGGTGCCTAATCTCTTAATCTGGCTTTATCTTTGTTTTCAAAGGTTTTCGACTTGTCTCTAAAGAGTGATTCCTTCAAATGAAAATGAACCAAGCTCTTCTCAGCGGCCACGACAGAATGGTTTGACTATAGTGTCTACACTTTCCCCACTGGAAAGCGCAGAGTTTAAAACATCCACACAAAGGAAACATCCATAGAATAATATTAATCAATATGCTACACATTGAAATCAAATGTTGTACTTACTTTTCACAATGATGTACCACTTCAGCTTGAAACTATGTATCTCCGATGAACCGAAATAGAAAACGCGCGCAGACATCTCTACTCTACCACACTTAAAGCAACACTGAATTAGTTTCAACTTGAGTCGATGAATCATATTATCATCAGATCACCTGGATGCTCGTTACCTAAATTTGGTAACTATAACTGGTTAGCCTTGAATGCTATATTTTCGGTCTTTTTCTACGATTAGGTTGGCCTTTTAAAGCTGAATTTGATAAGAATATAATTTAATATTTAAATGATATACAGTATACGAGTGAAATCTATAAGCAAGTTACCCCTAGAAAAGTGGGCTCAAGTAAAAGAAAACGACGCGACTTTCAATTTAGAGAAAACCTAATTGAAGGCTAACTATATTATAAAGACAATTGTTCGATAGTACTCACAAGATATATGATTTTATTAAATATATGTTAGAAAATAAATAAAAGACAAAAATAAAATTAAAGACAATTGCTTGACGGTACTCAAGATATGCTGGTGTTTTTCAGTAATACATTCTAGAAAATAAATAAAAGACAAAAATAAAATTAAAGACAATTGCTTGACGGTACTCGTAAGATATGCTGGTGTTTTTCATTAAATACATTCTAGAAAATAAATAAAAGACAAAATGGCAACAATAAACTACACCATGATGAATTTTTCCAGCCAGTATGAAAGACCTGTTGCTTGACACAATATATAATCATTCTTTTGATTAAATACATTCCAAGTTTAAACCCAGTTAATCATTACTCGATCAGTTTTACATTTATGGTTATGGCCAATAATGAGTTCATATTTTCAAAGTGAGAAGTGCATAGCTAGGTTTGGTCTAGTCTGTTTCTTTCATAGAGTTTGAAATGAGCATTTGCTCGGAAGGTATTCATTTAAAGCAAGGGTTTCAAAATAGGTTTTTTAAACAGTCACAAGACCTTCCCATAAAAAAAAACAGTTTAACTTTCATTGCAGTGATTCAGAATAACAGTAAATGTTAAGACTAAACGGGATAAAATATATTATAGCAATTTTCGGAAAACAAAAAGTGAAATCCAGTAAAAATTTCACAGCCAAGAAAGTCTCGCACCAAAGGAATTAAACACTTATTTCGGCTTTCAGCCCACGAGTTCTCAAATTCGCAGCTGTCCATCAAGAGAGCGAAGACTCCAGCTGTCCACCAAGAGAGCGAAGACTCCAGCTGTCCATCAAGAGAGCGAAGACTCCAGCTGTCCATCAAGAGAGCGAAGACTCCAGCTGTCCATCAAGAGAGCGAAGACTCCAGCTGTCCATCAAGAGAGCGAAGACTCCAGCTGTCCATCTAGAGAGCGAAGACTCCAGCTGTCCATCTAGAGAGCGAAGACTCCAGCTGTCCATCTAGAGAGCGAAGACTCCAGCTGTCCATCTAGAGAGCGAAGACTCCAGCTGTCCATCTAGAGAGCGAAGACTCCAGCTGTCCAATCATTAAAGTCATAATATCTATCCACTTCAGTAGAGTTCAAAGGCAGTGTCTTGCGAATTCATGACCTTCTGGTTGTCATTTGCAAGTTTACACATTTCTGCCAATTATTTCCGTCAAGGGTTAAGGGGGTTTCAAGGATTGGGTCCCAAGACTACAATTTGTCGATTCTTGGGGCAATGAAGACTTCGAATGGGACAAGGTTCAAGCATGTTCGGAGACTCAAACTTCTACCTGGATGAAAAGAAAGTTTATGTTAGGTAGTGTTGTTATCAATTGCCAAGCTACAACCCTAGTTGGAAGAGTAGAATGCTAAAAGACCAGGGGCTCCAACAGGGAGAATAGCCCAGTGAGGAAAGGAAACAAGAAAAAACAAAATATTTCATGATTAGTAACATTAAAATAGATACCTATTTAAGTTATAAAAACCTTAAAATAATAGAAAAAAAATAGAATATTGTGCCCGAGTGTACCCTCAAGCAAGAGAACTCTAACCCAAGACAGTGGATGACCATGGTACAGAGGCTATGGCACTACCAAAGACTAGAGAACAGTGGTTTGATTTTGGAGTATCCCCCTCTTAGCGTATAATGCAGCTGGTGTAATACCAAGTACAAAGGGATTCCAACTTGTAGCGTTTAAGATTCAAAATATCTAATTGATAATCTCTGTCTTGATGGAAAGGTAACATAGACTATTCGAAATTAGTGTGAATCATGCAATAGGAGGAAGAACGTTCAGTTATGCGGCACAGAGACTCTTTAACGACCTTCCACTCGATGTCAAGAATAGCAATAATGTGGCAGCTTTCAAGAAAAACCTGAAGACTTATCTTTTTAGAAAGTGTTATAATAGTGACCTGAAAACTATTAAGCCTGAATACAAATGCTAGCGAAATAACTGATAACGATACAGAGCAAAATATTAACTGGAAAGGAATTATTTTTTCATACACCAAGGCCCGCCTGAACAGACCTTTAGTGTTTGATGGAGGGCGAGAAATAAACCCGTAAAAGTAAGTAATACATAAAACTGTGAACGTAAGAGGCCCTGTAATTTAAGTATGAAGGTAATGTTTTATACAATATCATGAAAGCTGATTATTAAGGTTTGGGCATTTAATGGCTCGGCTACCAGTAAGTAGTGAAATTTAAGCATTAGGCCTATAGTAAGTACCAAGTTAGGGTTTTAAATTTACATGACATAAATTAAGCTTTCTAAAGGTCTAGAAGTCATCGACAGTTCATATCCAAGGCTATCAAAAGGAGTTCATCCAAAGTTATCAAAGTTTCCAAAACACAAGTGTTGATTGAAAGTAAATTTAGGGACTAAAAGTTAACAAAATGTCTATAATTAAGAAAAGTGTTGAAACACTTCATAGTAACAGTGACTAAAAGCTACGAAAACTCGAAGTATCACGTAAAAAAATAAAAATATGAAGATACAAAACATTTTCAGGAGTATATAAAAGGGAGCACCGAGAATTCAGCGCAAAGACAATTCAGCGCAAAGACAATTCAGCCCTAGACATTAAAGGAAATCGTAAACAAAACACCAAAAGTGAATATAAGTGTATATATATATATTATATTATATATATGATATATATAATATATATAGTATATATATAATATATATAATATATCATATATATAATATTCATATAATATATATATAATATATATAATATATAATATATTTATGATATATATATATGTATATATATATATATATATATATATATATATATATATATATATATATATATATATATATATATATATATATATATATATATATATATATATATAATATGTAATACATATATAATATATGATTATATATATATTTATAATATATACATATATATATATGATATAATATATATCATATAAATATAGTATATATATATATATATATATATATATATATATATATATATATATATATATATATATATATATATATATATATATATATATAGTATATATATATATATATATATATATATATATATATATATATATATATATATATATATATATATATATATATATAAACACAAAAAAAAACAAGAAGTTTATTCAAACATTAGTCAAAAATAACCTGCCTAGTTACTAGTTCATTTCTATTGATGATGTTGTTGACGTCATTGAAAAATTAAAGTATGAAATACAGAGATATTCAATCGGACTGGAGAAGGAGTGAGTGTCTTCGTGTCGAAAACCTTCTCTAGGGTTTCTATCATGAATGAAATAGTATTTGAAACGTTTGAATATATCTTCCTAATCGGGTGGTTGAATCAGTAGAACTTCAAAAGTTCAAAGTTGGAGCAAATGCTTTTTTGTTGACCAGGCGGACATGAGTCTTTTTATAGTTTATTTATGACATATTTGTTTTTTACGTTGTTAATAGTTTATATATATTATGACATATCTGTTTTGACGTTGTTACTTTTTTTAGAATAATTTATTGTTAATTTGTTCTCTTCATTTATTTATTTCCTTTCCTCGCTGGGCTATTTTTCCCTATTGGAGCCCCTGGGCTTATAGCATCTTGCTTTTCCAACTAGGGTTGTAGCTTGGATAGTAATAATAATAATAATAACTGACAAGAAACAGTAAGGTATTGAATATAATTTTATGTAAACCACCAGGGTGTGGTGGACGATATTAAAAATACATTAATTGGTGGAGACTTTAATTCTTGTGTAGATGATGAAAACGATTATAAGACTAAAGAACTCAAGGAAGTATTTGAGATGTTTAATTTAATCAATAGTGTTTCGGTATCGTGAGTAGGTGGTCATACACTCGACTTGGTCATATGTGGGAAAGATTCTGACCTAATAAGAAACCTTGAAGTGGAACCAGACTTTGAGATCTCAAAAACACAAACTCATCACTTTTGATGTTAATATAAATTGCATTAGAGTATTTAAAAAATGGATCACATATAGGGAACGGGAAAATTTTGATGCTGAGAATTTTATTGAAGCTAGTGTAGCGCAAATGTCTTGTGGGAACACGCAATGTGAACATATGGTAGATAGAGAATGTGTTGGGTGTTATACCAAGAAATATAATGACAATTTTGGAAAAATGTACGATACCATGTGTCCCATAAAGAGCAAACAAATAGTTGTACACGAAAATGTTAGATGGTATAATAGTGAGCTATTAAAGGCAAAAAGAGACTTAAAATGGAGGGTAGATGGAAAAGAGCCAAATCCTCACAAGCCAGAAATCTTTATAATAAGGCCAGAAATGACTATAACATCCTGTTAGAAAAAACAAAAAGAAAATTCTACAACGGCGAAAGTAAAAAAACTAATAACATGAGGTACTTTTACAAAAACCTTTATGATTTGATGGGATTAAAGAAAAAAACATGTCTTGCCTGATAATGTTTGTGCAGAGAAATTTGCTATATTCTTCAATGAAAAAATTGATAAAATTTATAGAGGGTTTCCCCCAAAATCACTTGGAAGGACAGTCAGTTATGCCAGTGAAGGAGGGTAAGAAGTTGATAAAATTTAAGGAAATAAATATGCGCGACTTGTTAAAGGTTATGAGAGAGATGAAGAATACATATTGTGGAAACGACCCTTTCCCAAACAGTTCAATAAGTGAAGCTCCTAACAGGCAAGTTTTATATAATATTTACCTGAACATAATAAACCTAAGTATATCCCAATCCTGTTTTCCTAGCTGTGAAAAAATTGCGTTGATGAAACCAATATACAAAGGAAAAGGTGATGTAAACGAGCTAAATTCATATAGGCCCATTTCAAATTTATCCTACATGTCGAAGCTTATTGAAAAAAATCATAAGTGAGCAATTATGGGCGCATATTGATGAGTTAGAGGTATTCCCGGAAAATCAATCGGCCTACAGAGCTAATCACTCTACAGAAACTACCTTATGCTCAATAATGAATGATATGATAGGTCTTCTTGAGGAGGGAAAGTGTGGAATTTTGATTATGTTAGATCTTAGTGCTGCTTTTGATACTATTGTGCACGAGTACTTACTTGACGATTTAAAGTCTATTGGAGTGACTGAGGAAGCAATGGAATTTTTACAAAGTTACTTAATGAATAGGAAGACTATTGTAGAAGTTTATGGAAACCGATCCAGTGAGAATTCTTATGAAAGGTGTACCACAGGGTAGTGTTGTGGGCCCTATCTTGTTCAACATATACACTATCGAGCTATCACACATCTTGAAAAAACAAAAAGTGGGCTTTAAACTATATGCAGATAATACTCAGTTCTACCTTTCAATTTCAATAACACAAGATACAGAGAAGAAAATTGACGAGATAATGACTGAAATAAAAACATGGATGCAGAGGAAAAAGCTTGAATTAAATGATGATAAAACAGAATGTATGTTTTTTTGGCACAAAGGTGGCTTTGAAGAATTATCAGTTGATTCAAAGTATAAAAATTGGTGACACTGATGTTGGGATTGTGCTTGTTGTGAAAAATTTGGGTGTACTGATAGATTGTAATTTTTTTCATTGAGGGACCAAATAGTGAACACAGTGAAAGTGTGTCATTATCACCTGAGAAACATAGCATTTATTAGAAAATATTTATCAAATGAGTCACGTAATATCAAGGCATGATTATTGCAATTCTCTGTACTATAAATTGCCCAATACACTACTAAGAAAGCTTCAAAATGTGCAAAACCAGGCGGCTAGACTGATAAAGGGCATTAAACTACGGGAGAGAATAACTCCTGCACTGATCGATCTACATTGGTTACCTGTTAAGGCTAGAATTGAATTTAAGATTTGCTTGTTGACTCACAAAGCACTTACATGTGATAAGCCTAAATATCTTCGTGATTGCTTGGTCCCCTACCCTCAAGCTACCAGCGCTGCTGTAAGAGATAGACATGCCGATGACCCACATAGACTATTCGAAATCAGTGTGAATCATGCAATAGGAGGAAGAACGTTTAGTTATGCTGCACCGAGACTCTTCAACGACCTTCCACTTGATGTCAAGAATAGCAAAAATGTGGCAGCTTTCAAGAAAAACCTGAAGACTTATCTTTTTAGAAAGTTTTATAATAGTGACCTGAAAACTATTAAGCCTGATAAGATACAGAGTAAAATATCAACTGGAAAGAAATGATTTTCACACACCAAGGCCCGCCTGAACAGACTTTAGTGTTTGATGGAGAGCGAGAAATAAACCCCTAAAAGTAATAGTATTTCGAAGACACATAAGACGCACATTTCGCCGCAGAAGAAAAGATCTTAATTTTAAGTCTGAGCTATGGAATATTCGAATGGAACAAGATCATACTGAAAACAAAAAGCCGATGAGGACGAATGCTGGACAACAGGACACTGCAAAACACTTCAAATGTGAACGAGCTTATTATTATTATTATTATTACTATCCAAGCTACAACCCTAATTGGAAAAGCAAGACGCTATAAGCCCAGGGGCTCCAATAGGGAAAAATAGCCCAGTGAGGAAAGGAAATAAGGAAATAAATAACTGAAGAGAACAAATTAACAATAAATCATTCTAAAAAAAGTAATGTCAAAAGAGATATATCATATATAAACTATTAACAACGTCAACAACAAAAATGTCATATATAAACTATAAAAAGACTCATGTCCGTCTGGTCAACAAAAAAGCATTTGCTCCAACTTTGAACTTTTGAAGTTCTACTGATTCAACAACCCGATTAGGAAGATCATTCCACAACTTGGTAACAGCTGGAATAAAACTTCTAGAGTACTGCGTAGTATTGAGTCTTATGATGGAGAAGGCCTGGCTATTAGAATTAACTGCCTGCCTAGTATTACGAACAGGATAGAATTGTCCAGGGAGATCTGAATGTAAAGGATGGTCAGAGTTATGAAAAATCTTATGCAACATGCATAATGAACTAATTGATCGACGGTGCCAGAGATTAATATCTAGATCAGGAATAAGAAATTTAATAGACCGTAAGTTTCTGTCCAACAAATTAAGATGAGAATCAGCAGCTGAAGACCAGACAGGAGAACAATACTCAAAACAAGGTAGAATAAAAGAATTAAAACACTTCTTCAGAATAGATTGATCACCGAATATCTTAAAAGACTTTCTCAATAAGCCAATTTTTTGTGCAATTGAAGAAGACACAGACCTTATATGTTTCTCAAAAGTAAATTTGCTGTCAAGAATCACGCCTAAAATTTTGAAAGAGTCATACAAATTTAAAGAAACATTATCAATACTGAGATCCGGATGTTGAGGAGCCACCGTCCTTGACCTACTTACAATCATACTTTGAGTTTTGTTAGGATTCAACTTCATACCCCATAATTTGCACCATGCACTAATTTTAGCTAAATCTCTATTAAGGGATTCACCAACCCCAGATCTACATTCAGGGGATGGAATTGATGCAAAGAGAGTAGCATCATCTGCATATGCAACAAGCTTATTTTCTAGGCCAAACCACATGTCATGTGTATATAGTATGAAAAGTAATGGGCCAAGAACACTACCCTGTGGAACACCGGATATCACATTCCTATACTCACTATGGTGCCCATCAACAACAACTCTTTGAGATCTACTACTTAAAAAATCAATAATAATGCTAAGAAACGACCCACCCACTCCCAACTGTTTCAGTTTGAAAACAAGGGCCTCATGATTAACACGGTCAAAGGCAGCACTAAAATCAAGGCCAATCATACGAACTTCCCGACCACAATCAAGGGATTTCTGTACTGCATTGGAGATTGTAAGAAGGGCATCACATGCTCCAAGGCCTTTCCGAAAACCAAATTGCAAACTAGGGAATAGATGATTACCTTCAGCAAACCTATTAAGACGTTTTGCCAGAAGACGTTCAAAAACTTTAGATAATGTGGGAGTTATGGAAATTGGGCGGTAATCAGTGGGACTTGAGCTACCACAAACACATTTACATAGAGGAGTAACATTACCAATTCTCCAACAAGTGCTAAAAGCTCCTCTTCTTGCTAACTTGCGTAAAATAACAGATAACTTTGGAGCTAAGAAATCTGCTGTCTTTATAAAAAACAAAGGAAAAATACCATTAGGGTCTACACCTCCATAAGCATCAAGGTCCATCAACAGAGCTTTAATCTCACGAGATCGAAAAGCTAAACTAGTTAGTTTAGCCTCGGGAAAACAGGAATGAGGAAGTTCAAGTTTTTCATTACTCTGTTTACTGTCAAAAACATCAGCCAAAAGGGTTGCCTTTTCCTTTGGACAGTGAGTGACTGAGCCATCTGGTTTAAGTAAAGGAGGAACTGTTGCATCTACACCAAAGAGTGCAGATTTAAGGGTAGACCACCATTTATGTTCCTGAGTTGTACCAGAGAGGGTTTCTTTTATGATTAAATTGTACTCCTTTTCAGTTGAGGCATAAACTCTCTGAGCAAAAGCTCGAAGCTGAGTATAGTTATTCCAGGTCAAATCTGATCTGTTACCCTTCCAAAGGTGATAGGCCTCCTGCTTCTCCAAATAAGCACGTCTACAATCATCATTGAACCACGGTTTGTCCTTCACTCGGTACCTTAGCACACGAGAAGGGATACGCCTATCAATTATGTTGACTAGATTCTCATTCAAAGGGACAACAGGATCTACACTATTATATAATTGTGACCAATTCAAGCACAAAAGATCATGCAAAATCCCATTCCAGTCTGCTTGGGATTTCATATAAATTTTACAAGAATATGATATATCAGGGACAGGCTGCTCAGTCTTCACTAATAATGAAATCAAGGCATGATCAGAAGTCCCGACTGGAGAACCAACCTTACTAGTTATAACGCCAGGGGAGTCAGTGTATACGAGGTCCAAGCAATTACCAGACCTGTGAGTAGCTTCATTTATGATTTGCTCACAGCCTGATTCTGAGGCAAAGTCTAAAGCTCTTAAGCCATGGCGATCGGTAGGAGAGATAGAACTCAACCACTCCCTATGGTGAGCATTAAAATCACCAACAAAGACAAACGAAGCCTTTCTATCATCTTCTTGTATCTTAGCCATAATGGTAAGAAGACAATCAAAGATAGAATCATCCATGTCTGGATTCCGGTAGATTGAACACAAATAAAAGTTGTTATGCCTGCCACAAACTTTTATTACCTGAATCTCATGACATCCACATTGATAGCAGGACTTATGAGAAGCAGGGTACTCGGTCCTAATATACACCGCCATTCCCCTGGCCCTAGGAATGGAATCACGTTTCAGCATTATTGGCTTCTTAAAACCAGTTATAAGGAGCTCAGATGAGTGCCTCATATTAGAAACCAAAGTTTCTGAGCACAAAAGAATATCATACTGTCTGGACGCAACTGTAAGGTCTCGGATATTTGCATGAAGACCACGAATATTGCAATACAGAAGACGACATTGACGAAATCTAGGACGTACTGGTCCCGGATTCTGCTCAATGTCTCCAGACAGCATAAGAATTAATAGAAATAAAAAAGAGACATCATACTTAAAAACTAGATTAACAAGAATTAAAACAAAAACAATATGTACAGAATAATAATAAAAGTGATTAATGATATCCATAGACTATAGTAAAAAGTCGGAAAAACTGGTCAACATGGAGGAGCCGATACACCATGCAAGGCTAAATACCCTCCAGGATAGCCACTTCAACTGAAGGGAGGACAGTAAGGATGGTTTTGAGAAGAAAAAATCAGAAAAAGGAAAAGACAACCTCTTGATAAACCACCAGGCATCCATGGCCCTTCTATTAAGCCTGCCCAACACACCATTTCAAAAAAACAAGAGGAAGAAAAAAAAAATAAGATAGAATAGTGTGCCCGAGTGTACCCTCAAGCAAGAGAACTCTAACCCAAGACAGTGGAAGACCATGGTACAGAGGCTATGGCACTACCCAAGACTAGAGGACAATGGTTTAATTTTGGAGTGTCCTTCTCCTAGAAGAGCTGCTTACCATAGCTAAAGAGTCTCTTCTACCCTTACCAAGAGGAAAGTACACTGAACAAATTGCAGTGCAGTAAATTAACCCCTTAGTGAAGAAGTGTTAAGTATCTCATTGTTGTCAGATGTATGAGGAAAGACGAGAATATGTAAAGAATAGGCCAGACTATTCCGTGTAAGTGTAGGCAAAGAAAAAATAAGCCGTGACTAGAGAGAGGGGTCCAATGCAATACTGTCTGGCCAGTCAAAGGATCCAATATCTCTCTAGTGGTAGTATCTCAACGGGCAGCTGGTGCCCTGGCCAACCTACTACCTGTGAAGACAATATTTCCTGAATATGATACGCGAGTTGACAAACTAGAATATTTGAGAGAGAGAGAGAGAGAGAGAGAGAGAGAGAGAGAGAGAGAGAGAGAGAGAGAGAGAGAGAGAGAGGGAGATGAACGTTCAAGACAAATAAACACACAAGTACACAAAATTGCGATGATCTGTCTTTGCGCTGATTTATCATTGCGCTGAATTGTCGGCGATGAACAGTTGTAATACGAATATAAGCAGCCTTAATGTTTCCTAACACTCCTAGATAAGTAAAACCAATTATAACTGGAACATGAAACAAACTAATACTATGGTTAAACGCGCAATACGTCGAGCTTCAGATTCACCGAAAAAGTCAGTTTTTCAAGCACCTTTACTTACAGCGATATCCTTATGGCGTGGGACCTTCACCAGACTGCAGTTAAATAGGTCCTATAGTTTATTTTGGTCAATTGCCAACTTCTATCCTTGAAGAAAGAGGCCAGATGCCGAAACTGATTGTAACTACCGGATGGTATTCATTCGTCAGGTACGAAGAAAGCAAACAACAGGCTCAAACTGCCATTTTTTTTTTTTACTTTAACGAGGGGCTGCTAGTTAAGATAGTTAAGGAAGCAATTGAACTTGACCAGCCTCTTGTTAGCTGATTACACTTCCATTTCAAATGTATGCTATCGCTAATTATTATTATTATTATTATTATTACTAGCCAAGCTACAACCCTAGTTGGAAAAGCAAGATGCTATAAGCCCAGGGGCTCCAACAGGGAAAAATAGCCCAGTGAGGAAAGGAAATAAGGAAATAAATAAATGAAGAGAACAAATTAACAATAAATCATTCTAAAAACAGTAACAACGTCAAAAAAGACATGTCATATATAAACTATTAACAACATCAAAAACAAATATGTCATAAATAAACTATAAAAGACTCATGTCCACCTGGTCAACAAAAAAGCATTTGCTCCAACTTTGAACTTTTGAAGTTCTACTGATTCAACCACCCGATTAGGAAGATCATTCCACAACTTGGTCACAGCTGGAATAAAACTTCTAGAGTAATTACAATAAACGTCATTTGGAAATTGATGTCATTTCTTTATGTTGTTTCTGATTGATTCACACGAAAATCGAGTTCCATAGCATTATATTTCTCAAATGTTTTGTTATACAACTACACTTCCCTTTCACCTTCAGATTTCTCTTGAAATTAATCGAGATCTGAATCTCATTTGTGTATTGCTTTGACCAAAATGCTTCCTTAATAATAACAATTCATCATCTTGAGTTTTTTATAAATGGCAAATTAAAAGAAAAAAAGGCTATGAACATATTCCAGTCTTACGTATTTTTCTCAATATTGATATCTATTTCAAATGTCGTTTTTTATTAATATATTAAAGTGATTCATTAATATTAACATTTTGGCTGTGAATTTTAATTATTTAATAAACAAGAGAATTTAAGATAACAAAAGTAAAATGAGAATTAACAAAAGCACTCGGGGATGTCAGGAATAATTCACAATTGTCACAAAGTAATCGTAACAATAATGGGATTAATAATAACAAAATAAGAGTAACTTTAATGTAATTAACAATAAACGTTAACAATATTAGTGCAATTAATAATTACAGTTATTTATTGTTAACGATATTTACAATAAAAACATGAAACCTGTCTATAATTACTATAAAATATCATCTCTTTTAAAGGATGCGGTCGTTATTTCAGTACGAGAAAGTTATTAATATTAAACCAACTCCCAATTGGGAAATGCATTAAGTGATCGTTGATAAGTTGTTATGGTTATTCATGTCAAACTGTCTTGTATAGTTTCCCGTTGCTCATTTCTATTTGAAGACAGGAGAATAGCCTAGGAAGGGTAAACATAGGCAGTGAGAGTTCTTAATAACAAACTCGTACTGAAATAACTACCGAATTGTAATGATTGTAATTAGCGACAGCATACATTTGAAATTGAAGTGTAATCAGCCAACAAGAGGTTGGTCAAGTCCAATTGGTTTCTTAACTATCTTAACTAGCAGCCCCTCGTTAAAGTAAAAAAGTTGACAGTTTAGGGCTATGCTTTGCTTTCTTCATACCAGACGAAGTAATGCTGGTCAGATATCCTTTGTGGCAGGATGGGAGGGTAGTTAAGTGGGTCCTTGTCTAGGTATATAAGGCAGGAATAGGTTTAGGTACGACTGGGAGGGAGTTTGGGGAGATAGGATTTGATAATTTAACATATGTTCTTTGTTTAGTCTACTTTCAGGTACCAGGCTGGTCGTGGGAGGTAGCAGTGATGGACAGGAGCCGAGATCGCCGGATGCAAAGTTGAGTATTTTTTCCATGTCGTATTTGATATATCAATATTTGCATTTGACAGTTTAATGTGCGTGTTTTTTTAGTCTACTTTCAGGTACCAGGCTGGTCGTGGGAGGTAGCAGTGATGGACAGGAGCTGAGATCGCCAGATGCAAAGTTGAGTATTTTTTCCATGTCGTATTTGATATATCAATATTTGCATTTGACAGTTTAATGTGCGTGTTTTTTTAGTCTACTTTCAGGTACCAGGCTGGTCGTGGGAGGTAGCAGTGATGGACAGGAGCTGAGATCGCCAGATGCAAAGTTGAGTATTTTTTCCATGTCGTATTTGATATATCAATATTTGCATTTGACAGTTTAATGTGCGTGTTTTTTTAGTCTACTTTCAGGTACCAGGCTGGTCGTGGGAGGTAGCAGTGATGGACAGGAGCTGAGATCGCCAGATGCAAAGTTGAGTATTTTTTCCATGTCGTATTTGATATATCAATATTTGCATTTGACAGTTTAATGTGCGTGTTTTTTTAGTCTACTTTCAGGTACCAGGCTGGTCGTGGGAGGTAGCAGTGATGGACAGGAGCTGAGATCGCCGAATGCAAAGTTGAGTATTTTTTCCATGTCGTATTTGATATATTAATATTTGCATTTGACAGTTTAATGTGCGTGTTTTTTTAGTCTACTTTCAGGTACCAGGTTGGTCGTCGGAGGCAGCGAGCAAGAACGACGCGGTTTAAGACTTTTTGAGGGGGGCGTGGGAGCCCGAATGCATAGGGGAGGGAGAGGGGGAGGGGGTTAGCTAGTTAGGCAGTAAGGGAACGGGTCAGTCCTGGAAGGACACCCGGCTAGCCGTCTTCTTCTCTCGAGAGGGGGAGGGGGGTGGTAGAGGGCCGGTCAGGGAAGGGCAGTCCTGGACGGACTCCCGGTTAGCCGTCTTCTTCTCTCTCCTCCTCTGTGGATTCGGGACAGCCAGGCCTCTGTCAAGGAGTCGCCGTAGAAGGAAGGATGTCCGCCATCGCAGATCGACGTCGACGAGGAGGGTAGGTGTAAGTTGGGGGGCGAGGAGTAGGCCTATTGTGCACATATGTCATACGTATGAAGAGTAGCAATACCCTTCTACGTGTGTAATTATGTGCACAATGGGGAAACCTCGTTAAAAAAAACGGGCCCCGGTCATCTACCTCAGTGGTGGGCCTGGAAAGGATGACCAAACTTCGCTTGACTTCGCAACCTTTCGACCTAACCTCCTGATGTGACCTAACAATCTTTCCTGGTCTCACAACCTTTTGACCTAATCTCCTGTTCGGAACTAACTATCTTGCCTGACCTTACAATGATTTTGATAATAATAATAATAATAATAATAATAATAATAATAATTTTAATAATTTTAATCTTAGCAACAATATTCGTAATAATATTGGCAGTATTAATATTAAAATTAATAATATTGTTATATCAAAATATTAATTGTGGCGTATGTTGATAATAATATTACTAGAAATAAAAACATTTTTAATATTATTAACAGGAGACGAAAATAGAATTTTTTCGCGTTACGAAATATAGCAAAAATTAATTGTACTAACGACATGTAAGCTGATCTTATTGTCTTGTTACTTGAGTTCAGTTGTTATTTAGGCAGTGGCCAATGAGAATTTAGTGTTGGGTGAAACGTATTCGATGTTTGAAGAGGTATTTAGTAAGTGGTCACTTTTCTAGAGAACGCTAGCCCGAGCAAGTCGAATTTATTAGCCAGGACGCCAGGCAGGGTCACATACAGCTTCAGATGTGAATAGTGTTTTCACTCTAGCAATCAGAATGCTGAAACCGTTTCAAGAAGTGATGGACAATCTATTATCCGATTTCCAGTAGAATATTCAACAAGTATCCGCACCTCATTAAAGTATGATGGAAAACCATTTACTTTTACTTACTTTTAGAGGTTTATTTCTCGCCCTCCATCAAACACTAAAGGTCTGTTCAGGCGGGCCTTGGTGTATGAAAAAATAATTCCTTTCCAGTTAATATTTTGCTCTGTATCGTTATCAGTTATTTCGCTAGCATTTGTATTCAGGCTTAATAGTTTTCAGGTCACTATTATAACACTTTCTAAAAAGATAAGTCTTCAGGTTTTTCTTGAAGGCAGCCACATTTGTGCTATTCTTGACATCGAGTGGAAGGTCGTTAAAGAGTCTCGGTGCAGCATTTGAATGATCATCGCGTTATCTTGAAGAAACTGATTTTTCATCAACTTGGAGGACAAGGAACATCTAAAACTGCTGCAGAAACGAGTTAGTACACAAAGAGCTAGTTATAGATCGAGGGAAAGTCTGTGGATTCATATCAACTTCGATGGAAGAGGTCTAGAGTTCAATGAAGGCCGAGAAGGGACATTGCAGCCGGGAATCTACCAAGAAAGACGTCGAAAAGATAAGTGAAAATATAGCTGTTTTTATTTTGTATACTTTGCAGTTGGTACAAGGAAATTGGAACTTTGTGTTTATTTTATTTTATTGTTTTTAATCGCCCGTTGGTTGTTCTTATTCACAATACATTGATCAGAATTAGATTGGGTCCGGTAAGAGAGTCATTGACGTCTAAAAGGGCGATCACAAAATTCCATTTCAAAACCGTTTTTGTGGTTGTTGGATTGGGTAACAATAGGTCATCAAGGGACGAATCAGAATTTATTAAGAGAGAATGGGTGACACTGGTATCAGAGAAACTAAGAAATAATTCCTTTGACGGTGGCTGAGAATGGAAATGGTAAGCAAAGGCTGGTTTTTTATTACAAACTTTTTTAGGAATTAATATTTACTTTGTCTGCAGCCTGCTTATCGCATAGAAATCTTTTAAAACGTTGCCAATATCTTTCTCATTGAAGAAAAATTTCAAAAAGTTTTTATAATGGATTATCTTTAGATATTTTTGAAAGCGGCGGTACATTTTTACTAAAGTTCTTAAATCTGTTAGATATTGGAGATGTTAGGAAGTGAAGATTGAAGTATTTTTAGATGATGGCATAGCTGCGGATGGTTGTTTTGAAGGATGCTAGCTATTAACTTTAAAAGCTTCAAGATTTGGATTTATTTACAAGAAAATATAATTGGCTTTCACACTCTAAATTGTATTTGGAAAGATTTACGTTGGACGAATACTGAAGGCAAATTTCGTAACTACAGTATAAGGATAAACTATGTCGTTAAAGACCCTGTTTAGATGCCAAACCTTCTGAATTAACAAAAACGTTATTTTCACGAATATCTTTTGGACAGAATTGTCTGTTACATAATTTCCACGAAATTTGGCATGAGAGGTTTTGTTAAAAGGAAAAGGGTAAAGTATTTTTGTATTTTTACATATTGAGCAAAGCTAGTTGGGAAGTTAATGGGGAAATATCAGATGCTCTGGTTGAGATCACGTTTTGACGCAGAAATTCATTCTTTTTATTTTATATTGGTCGTGACCTTAACTATATATTTACATTAGACCTATTTAATATATTACTTCATTGTGACGCCTAAGATGTAGGCAGTTTAGCACTATATTATGACGCCTCAGATGTAGGCAGTTTAGCACTATATTGTGACGCCTCAGATGTAGGCAGTTTAGGACTATATTGTGACGCCTCAGATGTAGGCAGTTTAGGACTATATTGTGACGCCTCAGATGTAGGCAGTTTAGCACTATATTCTGACACCTCAGATGTAGGCAGTTTATCACTATATTGTGATGCCTAAGATGTAGGCAGTTTATCACTATATTGTGATGCCTAAGATGTAGGCAGTTTATCACTATATTGTGATGCCTAAGATGTAGGCAGTTTATCACTATATTGTGATGCCTAAGATGTAGGCAGTTTATCACTATATTGTGATGCCTAAGATGTAGGCAATTTATCACTATATTGTGACGCCTAAGATGTGGGCAGTTTATCACTATATTGTGACGCATCAGATGTAGGCAATTTATCACATTGCGAAGCCTCATAGGAAATTTACCGCTATATTGTGACTCCTCAGATTTAAGTTATATTGTGACGCCTCTGGTGTTGGGAAATTTATGTTGTGACACCTCAGTAGTAGGTTTGGAGTCATTTTGAAGTTTTTAGCGATGAATACAGCGATTTTTTTTTATCATGAAAAGTGTGGTTGGAACTGGACAGCAAATGAATCTTTAAAATTAAACATGGAGAAGCAGGAGGCAGTCGACAGAATTATGTAAAGTACTTTGACAATGTTTGAACATTGTTCCAGATAACAAAAGTTTTTCGATTTTGATGCAAGTAGGTAGCAAAAAGCCAGATTTAGAAATTATAGAAAACCAAAGAATTTAAACTTGTACTGAATACACTGTTCAGGTCATCAATGTATGTTAGCCCGGAAAGAGTAAAAAAGAGTGGATATTTTGAAGTGTTAAAAAAGAGTGGATATTTTGAAGTGTTTAAAAAAGAGTGGATATTTTGAAGTGTTAAAAAAAGAGTGGATATTTTGAAGTGTTAAAAAAGAGTGGATATTTTGAAGTGTTAAAAAAGAGTGGATAATTTGAAGTGTTAAAAAAGAGTGGATAATTTGAAGTGTTAAAAAAGAGTGGATAATTTGAAGTGTTAAAAAAGAGTGGATAATTTGAAGTGTTAAAAAAGAGTGGATATTTTGAAGTGTTAAAAAAGGAGTGGATATTTTGAAGTGTTAAAAAAGGAGTGGATATTTTGAAGTGTTAAAAAAGGAGTGGATATTTTGAAGTGTTAAAAAAGGAGTGGATATTTTGAAGTGTTAAAAAAGAGTGGATATTTTGAAGTGTTAAAAAAGAGTGGATATTTTGAAGTGTTAAAAAAAGAGTGGATATTTTGAAGTGTTAAAAAAAGTGGATATTTTGAAGTGTTAAAAAAGGAGTGGATATTTTGAAGTGTTAAAAAAGGAGTGGATATTTTGAAGTGTTAAAAAAAGAGTGGATATTTTGAAGTGTTAAAAAAAAAGAGTGGATATTTTGAAGTGTTAAAAAAAAAGAGTGGATATTTTGAAGTGTTAAAAAAAAGAGTGGATATTTTGAAGTGTTAAAAAAAAGAGTGGATATTTTGAAGTGTTAAAAAAAAGAGTGGATATTTTGAAGTGTTAAAAAAAAGAGTGGATATTTTGAAGTGTTAAAAAAAAAGAGTGGATATTTTGAAGTGTTAAAAAAAAAGAGTGGATATTTTGAAGTGTTAAAAAAAAAGAGTGGATATTTTGAAGTGTTAAAAAAAAGAGTGGATATTTTGAAGTGTTAAAAAAAAGAGTGGATATTTTGAAGTGTTAAAAAAAAAGAGTGGATATTTTGAAGTGTTAAAAAAAAAGAGTGGATATTTTGAAGTGTTAAAAAAAAGAGTGGATATTTTGAAGTGTTAAAAAAAAGAGTGGATATTTTGAAGTGTTAAAAAAAAGAGTGGATATTTTGAAGTGTTAAAAAAAAGAGTGGATATTTTGAAGTGTTAAAAAAAAGAGTGGATATTTTGAAGTGTTAAAAAAAAAGAGTGGATATTTTGAAGTGTTAAAAAAAAAGAGTGGATATTTTGAAGTGTTAAAAAAAAAGAGTGGATATTTTGAAGTGTTAAAAAAAAAGAGTGGATATTTTGAAGTGTTAAAAAAAAAGAGTGGATATTTTGAAGTGTTAAAAAAAAAGAGTGGATATTTTGAAGTGTTAAAAAAAAAGAGTGGATATTTTGAAGTGTTAAAAAAAAAGAGTGGATATTTTGAAGTGTTAAAAAAAAAGAGTGGATATTTTGAAGTGTTAAAAAAAAGAGTGGATATTTTGAAGTGTTAAAAAAAGAGTGGATATTTTGAAGTGTTAAAAAAAGAGTGGATATTTTGAAGTGTTAAAAAAAGAGTGGATATTTTGAAGTGTTAAAAAAAGAGTGGATATTTTGAAGTGTTAAAAAAAAAGAGTGGATATTTTGAAGTGTTAAAAAAAAAGAGTGGATATTTTGAAGTGTTAAAAAAAAAGAGTGGATATTTTGAAGTGTTAAAAAAAAAGAGTGGATATTTTGAAGTGTTAAAAAAAAAGAGTGGATATTTTGAAGTGTTAAAAAAAAAGAGTGGATATTTTGAAGTGTTAAAAAAAAAGAGTGGATATTTTGAAGTGTTAAAAAAAAAGAGTGGATATTTTGAAGTGTTAAAAAAAAGAGTGGATATTTTGAAGTGTTAAAAAAGAGTGAATATTTTGAAGTGTTAAAAAAGAGTGGATATTTTGAAGTGTTAAAAAAGAGTGGATATTTTGAAGGGTTGTCAACTAACATGGAAGAATGGTCAATTCTTGCTTACATTTTTCAGAGTTATGGACTTGTGAGAGTTATTCATTCTTTAGGCTGTTTTGCTACTTTTAATCATATGTTGAGGTTCTTAATCTCTAATATTGGTGTCCAGGTACAGAAGGAATTGATGCTTTAACCTGAGGTTTGGTGCTTTAACC
>NC_090761.1:69466576-69489076 GCF_036898095.1 Palaemon carinicauda | reverse complement strand
AAAGGATTAACTTTTACACAATTTTAGGCTGCAAACCCATCGAGAGATTTATAAGGATTTAAAAATTTTGTGTGTCTTGTGTTAGTGTATAGAGGATAGTGTTAGAGTGCATAACATAAAAGGTCCTATATCTCAAGAAAGGCTGAGCCGCCTAATGTCAGGTGACAAGGTGGAAACATCAGAAGACCTGGCAAACGATCCAAGTGGAAGAGGACTCCCGGAGAGGAACGGAGGTCAGCCTCCCAACTTTCGTCTCATTGCCTGTCTCCAAATCACCCTCAGGAGCCCCCTGCAGCGTTTGCCTCTAGATGCTTACCCGGAAAGCAGTGGATGACCTTGGTTTACGCCCGACCTTCAGCATGGTGTAACAGGGCGTGGTACTGGAGGAACACGTAAGTATTGAAGTGACAGTGAAAAGTGGAGTTGTTAGAGTGGCTTGAGATTGTGTAACTGCCCAATTGACAAATGAACTATAGTAACTGAAGCTGATGAATGAATGTATTTGCTTAGCTAGGGAATGGGGGGGGATTAGCTTAGTTAAGGGGTGTGAATGATGAATGAATGAGTTTGTTTAGCTAGGGAATGGGGGGGATTAGCTTAGTTAAGGGGTGTGAATGATGAATGAATGAGTTTGTTTAGCTAGGGAATGGGGGGATTAGCTTAGTTAAGGGGGTGTGAATGATGAATGAATGAGTTTGTTTAGCTAGGGAATGGGGGGGATTAGCTTAGTTAAGGGGTGTGAATGATGAATGAATGAGTTTGTTTAGCTAGGGAATGGGGGGGATTAGCTTAGTTAAGGGGTGTGAATGATGAATGAATGAGTTTGTTTAGCTAGGGAATGGGGGGGATTAGCTTAGTTAAGGGGTGTGAATGATGAATGAATGAGTTTGTTTAGCTAGGGAATGGGGGGGATTAGCTTAGTTAAGGGGGTGTGAATGATGAATGAATGAGTTTGTTTAGCTAGGGAATGGGGGGATTAGCTTAGTTAAGGGGTGTGAATGATGAATGAATGAGTTTGTTTAGCTAGGGAATGGGGGGGATTAGCTTAGTTAAGGGGGTGTGAATGATGAATGAATGAGTTTGTTTAGCTAGGGAATGGGGGGGATTAGCTTAGTTAAGGGGTGTGAATGATGAATGAATGAGTTTGTTTAGCTAGGGAATGGGGGGGATTAGCTTAGTTAAGGGGGTGTGAATGATGAATGAATGAGTTTGTTTAGCTAGGGAATGGGAGGGATTAGCTTAGTTAAGGGGGTGTGAATGATGAATGAATGAGTTTGTTTAGCTAGGGAATGGGGGGGATTAGCTTAGTTAAGGGGTGTGAATGATGAATGAATGAGTTTGTTTAGCTAGGGAATGGGGGGGATTAGCTTAGTTAAGGGGGTGTGAATGATGAATGAATGAGTTTGTTTAGCTAGGGAATGGGAGGGATTAGCTTAGTTAAGGGGGTGTGAATGATGAATGAATGAGTTTGTTTAGCTAGGGAATGGGGGGGATTAGCTTAGTTAAGGGGTGTGAATGATGAATGAATGAGTTTGTTTAGCTAGGGAATGGGGGGATTAGCTTAGTTAAGGGGGTGTGAATGATGAATGAATGAGTTTGTTTAGCTAGGGAATGGGGGGGGGGATTAGCTTAGTTAAGGGGGTGTGAATGATGAATGAATGAGTTTGTTTAGCTAGGGAATGGGGGGGAGGGATTAGCTTAGTTAAGGGGGTGTGAATGATGAATGAATGAGTTTGTTTAGCTAGGGAATGGGGGGGGGATTAGCTTAGTTAAGGGGTGTGAATGATGAATGAATGAGTTTGTTTAGCTAGGGAATGGGGGGGATTAGCTTAGTTAAGGGGTGTGAATGATGAATGAATGAGTTTGTTTAGCTAGGGAATGGGGGGGATTAGCTTAGTTAAGGGGTGTGAATGATGAATGAATGAGTTTGTTTAGCTAGGGAATGGGGGGGATTAGCTTAGTTAAGGGGGTGTGAATGATGAATGAATGAGTTTGTTTAGCTAGGGAATGGGGGGGATTAGCTTAGTTAAGGGGGTGTGAATGATGAATGAATGAGTTTGTTTAGCTAGGGAATGGGGGGGATTAGCTTAGTTAAGGGGTGTGAATGATGAATGAATGAGTTTGTTTAGCTAGGGAATGGGGGGGATTAGCTTAGTTAAGGGGGTGTGAATGATGAATGAATGAGTTTGTTTAGCTAGGGAATGGGGGGATTAGCTTAGTTAAGGGGTGTGAATGATGAATGAATGAGTTTGTTTAGCTAGGGAATGGGGGGGATTAGCTTAGTTAAGGGGGTGTGAATGATGAATGAATGAGTTTGTTTAGCTAGGGAATGGGGGGGATTAGCTTAGTTAAGGGGGTGTGAATGATGAATGAATGAGTAACAGTTTCAGGAATTGTAGTTCCATTGTTAGTGGGGCATTTGCATTTTCTCAAGGACGGTCTAAGAACACTGCTCATCACTGGCACCTCATCACTCACTTGTTCGCTCCAAGCAGCACGCCCTGGTACAGCATCTGTTGTGAACGGCTAAACCAGGGTGCCACTGCTGCGGGTTAGTCTCTTGAGACAAAAGCTACAGGTAAGCCCTGAGGGTGGGATTCTGGGTTTTGGGGGCAGGTCTTGAGGCGAGGGTCAGGAAACTTACCTCTGTGACTCTCCGGTGGTCCCCTGAAGCTGGGTTGTCTGCTTGGTGTCCTAGGTTTCACCTTGTCATCTAAAACAAGGCTACATTATAGGATAAAGTACTGGCTCAGTTAGAAGGACCAAGGAGTTGGACAATAGAAGATAAAAAAGAAAAAGTAACTTTGTTTTGAGGAGGAAATATCCTTTGATGTAGAGGTACAAGGCTACATTATAGGATAAAGTACTGACTCAGTGAAGGACCAAGTAGTTGGACTAAGAAGATGAAAAAAAGGAGCTTTGTTTTGAGGAGGAAATATCCTTTGATGTAGAGGTACAAGGCTACATTATAGGATAAAGTACTGACTCAGTGGGAAGGACCAAGTAGTTGGACTAAGGAAGATGAAAAAAAGGAGCTTTGTTTTGAGGAGGAAATATCCTTTGATGTAGAGGTACAAGGCTACATTATAGGATAAAGTACTAGCTCAGTGGGAAGGACCAAGTAGTTGGACTAAGGAAGATGAAAAAAAGGAGCTTTGTTTTGAGGAGGAAATATCCTTTGATATAGAGGTACAAGGCTACATTATAGGATAAAGTACGGTCTCAGTGGGAAGGACCAAGTAGTTGGACTAAGGAAGATGAAAAAAAGGAGCTTTGTTTTGAGGAGGAAATATCCTTTGATGTAGAGGTACAAGGCTATATTATAGGATAAAGTACTGACTCAGTGGGAAGGATCAAGTAGTTGGACTAAGGAAGATGAAAAAAAGGAGCTTTGTTTTGAGGAGGAAATATCCTTTGATGTAGAGGTACAAGGCTACATTATAGGATAAAGTACGGTCTCAGTGGGAAGGACCAAGTAGTTGGACTAAGGAAGATGAAAAAAAGGAGCTTTGTTTTGAGGAGGAAATATCCTTTGATGTAGAGGTACAAGGCTATATTATAGGATAAAGTACTGACTCAGTGGGAAGGACCAAGTAGCTGGACTAAGGAAGATGAAAAAAAGGAGCTTTGTTTTGAGGAGGAAATATCCTTTGATGTAGAAGTACAAGGCTACATTATAGGATAAAGTACTGACTCAGTGGGAAGGACCAAGTAGTTGGACTAAGGAAGATGAAAAAAAGGAGCTTTGTTTTGAGGAGGAAATATCCTTTGATGTAGAGGTACAAGGCTACATTATAGGATAAAGTACTGACTCAGTGGGAAGGACCAAGTAGCTGGACTAAGGAAGATGAAAAAAAGGAGCTTTGTTTTGAGGAGGAAATATCCTTTGATGTAGAGGTACAAGGCTACATTATAGGATAAAGTACGGTCTCAGTGGGAAGGACCAAGTAGTTGGACTAAGGAAGATGAAAAAAAGGAGCTTTGTTTTGAGGAGGAAATATCCTTTGATGTAGAGGTACAAGGCTACATTACAGGATAAAGTACTGACTCAGTGGGAAGGACCAAGTAGTTGGACTAAGGAAGATGAAAAAAAGGAGCTTTGTTTTGAGGAGGAAATATCCTTTGATGTAGAGGTACAAGGCTACATTATAGGATAAAGTACTAGCTCAGTGGGAAGCACCAAGTAGTTGGACTAAGGATGATGAAAAAAAGGAGCTTTGTTTTGAGGAGGAAATATCCTTTGATGTAGAGGTACAAGGCTACATCATAGGATAAAGTACTGTCTCAGTGGGAAGGACCAAGTAGTTGGACTAAGGAAGATGAAAAAAAGGAGCTTTGTTTTGAGGAGGAAATATCCTTTGATGTAGAGGTACAAGGCTACATCATAGGATAAAGTACTAGCTCAGTGGGAAGGACCAAGTAGTTGGACTAAGGAAGATGAAAAAAAGGAGCTTTGTTTTGAGGAGGAAATATCCTTTGATGTAGAGGTACAAGGCTACATCATAGGATAAAGTACTAGCTCAGTGGGAAGGACCAAGTAGTTGGACTAAGGATGATGAAAAAAAGGAGCTTTGTTTTGAGGAGGAAATATCCTTTGATGTAGAGGTACAAGGCTACATCATAGGATAAAGTACTGTCTCAGTGGGAAGGACCAAGTAGTTGGACTAAGGAAGATGAAAAAAAGGAGCTTTGTTTTGAGGAGGAAATATCCTTTGATGTAGAGGTACAAGGCTACATCATAGGATAAAGTACTAGCTCAGTGGGAAGGACCAAGTAGTTGGACTAAGGAAGATGAAAAAAAGGAGCTTTGTTTTGAGGAGGAAATATCCTTTGATGTAGAGGTACAAGGCTACATCATAGGATAAAGTACTGACTCAGTGGGAAGGACCAAGTAGCTGGACTAAGGAAGATGAAAAAAAGGAGCTTTGTTTTGAGGAGGAAATATCCTTTGATGTAGAGGTACAAGGCTACATTATAGGATAAAGTACTGACTCAGTGGGAAGGACCAAGTAGTTGGACTAAGGAAGATGAAAAAAAGGAGCTTTGTTTTGAGGAGGAAATATCCTTTGATGTAGAGGTACAAGGCTACATTATAGGATAAAGTACGGTCTCAGTGGGAAGGACCAAGTAGTTGGACTAAGGAAGATGAAAAAAAGGAGCTTTGTTTTGAGGAGGAAATATCCTTTGATGTAGAGGTACAAGGCTACATTATAGGATAAAGTACTGACTCAGTGGGAAGGACCAAGTAGCTGGACTAAGGAAGATGAAAAAAAGGAGCTTGGTTTTGAGGAGGAAATATCCTTTGATGTAGAGGTACAAGGCTACATTATAGGATAAAGTACTGACTCAGTGGGAAGGACCAAGTAGCTGGACTAAGGAAGATGAGAAAAAAAAAGGAGCTTGGTTTTGATGAGGAAATATCCTTTGATGTAGAGGTACAAGGCTACATTATAGGATAAAGTACGGGCTCAGTTAGAAGGACCAAGTAGTTGGACTAAGGAAAATGAAAAAAAGGAGCTTGGTTTTGAGGAGGAAATATCCTTTGATGTAGAGGTACAAGGCTACATTATAGGATAAAGTACTGACTCAGTGGGAAGGACCAAGTAGTTGGACTAAAGAAAATGAAAAAAAGGAGCCTTTTTTTGAGGAGGAAATATCCTTTGATGTAGAGGTACAAGGCTACATTATAGGATAAAGTACTAGCTCAGTGGGAAGGACCAAGTAGTTGGACTAAGGAAGATGAAAAAAAGGAGCTTTGTTTTGAGGAGGAAATATTCTTTGATGTAGAGGTACAAGGCTACATTATAGGATAAAGTACTAGCTCAGTGGGAAGGACCAAGTAGTTGGACTAAGGAAGATGAAAAAAGGAGCTTTGTTTTGAGGAGGAAATATCCTTTGATGTAGAGGTAAAGGCTACATTATAGGATAAAGTACTGACTCAGTGGGAAGGACCAAGTAGTTGGACTAAGGAAGATGAAAAAAAGGAGCTTTGTTTTGAGGAGGAAATATCCTTTGATGTAGAGGTACAAGGCTACATTATAGGATAAAGTAATGACTCAGTGGGAAGGACCAAGTAGCTGGACTAAGTAAGATGAAAAAAGGAGCTTTGTTTTGAGGAGGAAATATCCTTTGATGTAGAGGTACAAGGCTACTTTATAGGATAAAGTACTGACTCAGTGGGAAGGACCAAGTAGCTGGACTAAGGAAGATGAAAAAAAGGAGCTTTGTTTTGAGGAGGAAATATCCTTTGATGTAGAGGTACAAGGCTACATTAAAGGATAAAGTACTGACTCAGTGGGAAGGACCAAGTAGTTGGACTAAGGAAGATGAAAAAAAGGAGCTTTGTTTTGAGGAGGAAATATCCTTTGATGTAGAGGTACAAGGCTACATTATAGGATAAAGTACTAGCTCAGTGGGAAGGACCAAGTAGTTGGACTAAGGATGATGAAAAAAAGGAGCTTTGTTTTGAGGAGGAAATATCCTTTGATGTAGAGGTACAAGGCTACATTATAGGATAAAGTACTGTCTCAGTGGGAAGGACCAAGTAGTTGGACTAAGGAAGATGAAAAAAAGGAGCTTTGTTTTGAGGAGGAAATATCCTTTGATGTAGAGGTACAAGGCTACATTATAGGATAAAGTACTGACTCAGTGGGAAGGACCAAGTAGCTGGACTAAGGAAGATGAAAAAAAGGAGCTTGGTTTTGAGGAGGAAATATCCTTTGATGTAGAGGTACAAGGCTACATTATAGGATAAAGTACTGACTCAGTGGGAAGGACCAAGTAGCTGGACTAAGGAAGATGAGAAAAAAAAGGAGCTTTGTTTTGATGAGGAAATATCCTTTGATGTAGAGGTACAAGGCTACATTATAGGATAAAGTACGGGCTCAGTTAGAAGGACCAAGTAGTTGGACTAAGGAAGATGAAAAAAAGGAGCTTGGTTTTGAGGAGGAAATATCCTTTGATGTAGAGGTACAAGGCTACATTATAGGATAAAGTACTGACTCAGTGGGAAGGACCAAGTAGTTGGACTAAGGAAAATGAAAAAAAGGAGCTTTGTTTTGAGGAGGAAATATCCTTTGATGTAGAGGTACAAGGCTACATTATAGGATAAAGTACTAGCTCAGTGGGAAGCACCAAGTAGTTGGACTAAGGAAGATGAAAAAAAGGAGCTTTGTTTTGAGGAGGACATATCCTTTGATGTAGAGGTACAAGGCTACATTATAGGATAAAGTACTAGCTCAGTGGGAAGGACCAAGTAGTTGGACTAAGGAAGATGAAAAAAAGGAGCTTTGTTTTGAGGAGGAAATATCCTTTGATGTAGAGGTACAAGGCTACATTATAGGATAAA
Organism: Palaemon carinicauda; assembly: GCF_036898095.1. Taxonomy (NCBI): domain Eukaryota; kingdom Metazoa; phylum Arthropoda; class Malacostraca; order Decapoda; family Palaemonidae; genus Palaemon; species Palaemon carinicauda. The sequence goes on along the minus strand of NC_090761.1, from coordinate 69,481,728 downwards.
GTACTGACTCAGTGGGAAGGACCAAGTAGTTGGACTAAGGAAGATGAAAAAAAGGAGCTTTGTTTTGAGGAGGAAATATCCTTTGATGTAGAGGTACAAGGCTACATTATAGGATAAAGTACTGACTCAGTGGGAAGGACCAAGTAGCTGGACTAAGTAAGATGAAAAAAAGGAGCTTTGTTTTGAGGAGGAAATATCCTTTGATGTAGAGGTACAAGGCTACATTATAGGATAAAGTACTGACTCAGTGGGAAGGACCAAGTAGCTGGACTAAGGAAGATGAAAAAAAGGAGCTTTGTTTTGAGGAGGAAATATCCTTTGATGTAGAGGTACAAGGCTACATTATAGGATAAAGTACTGACTCAGTGGGAAGTACCAAGTAGTTGGACTAAGGAAGATGAAAAAAAGGAGCTTTGTTTTGAGGAGGAAATATCCTTTGATGTAGAGGTACAAGGCTACATTATAGGATAAAGTACTAGCTCAGTGGGAAGGACCAAGTAGTTGGACTAAGGAAGATGAAAAAAAGGAGCTTTGTTTTGAGGAGGAAATATCCTTTGATGTAGAGGTACAAGGCTACATTATAGGATAAAGTACTAGCTCAGTGGGAAGGACCAAGTAGTTGGACTAAGGAAGATGAAAAAAAGGAGCTTTGTTTTGAGGAGGAAATATCCTTTGATGTAGAGGTACAAGGCTACATTATAGGATAAAGTACTGACTCAGTGGGAAGGACCAAGTAGCTGGAGTAAGGAAGATGAAAAAAAGGAGCTTTGTTTTGAGGAGGAAATATCCTTTGATGTAGAGGTACAAGGCTACATTATAGGATAAAGTACTAGCTCAGTGGGAAGGACCAAGTAGTTGGACTAAGGAAGATGAAAAAAAAGGAGCTTTGTTTTGAGGAGGAAATATCCTTTGATGTAGAGGTACAAGGCTACATTATAGGATAAAGTACTAGCTCAGTGGGAAGGACCAAGTAGTTGGACTAAGGAAGATGAAAAAAAGGAGCTTTGTTTTGAGGAGGAAATATCCTTTGATGTAGAGGTACAAGGCTACATTATAGGATAAAGTACTAGCTCAGTGGGAAAGACCAAGTAGTTGGACTAAGGAAGATGAAAAAAAGGAGCTTTGTTTTGAGGAGGAAATATCCTTTGATGTAGAGGTACAAGGCTACATTATAGGATAAAGTACTGACTCAGTGGGAAGGACCAAGTAGCTGGACTAAGGAAGATGAAAAAAAGGAGCTTTGTTTTGAGGAGGAAATATCCTTTGATGTAGAGGTACAAGGCTACATTATAGGATAAAGTACTGACTCAGTGGGAAGGACCAAGTAGTTGGACTAAGGAAGATGAAAAAAAGGAGCTTTGTTTTGAGGAGGAAATATCCTTTGATGTAGAGGTACAAGGCTACATTATAGGATAAAGTACTGACTCAGTGGGAAGGACCAAGTAGCTGGACTAAGGAAGATGAAAAAAAGGAGCTTTGTTTTGAGGAGGAAATATCCTTTGATGTAGAGGTACATGGCTACATTATAGGATAAAGTACTGACTCAGTGGGAAGGACCAAGTAGTTGGACTAAGGAAGATGAAAAAAAGGAGCTTTGTTTTGAGGAGGAAATATCCTTTGATGTAGAGGTTCAAGGCTACATTATAGGATAAAGTACTAGCTCCGTGGGAAGGACCAAGTAGTTGGACTAAGGAAGATGAAAAAAAGGAGCTTTGTTTTGAGGAGGAAATATCCTTTGATGTAGAGGTACAAGGCTACATTAAAGGATAAAGTACTAACTCAGTGGGAAGGACCAAGTAGCTGGACTAAGGAAGATGAAAAAAAGGAGCTTTGTTTCGAGGAGGAAATATCCTTTGATGTAGAGGTACAAGGCTACATTATAGGATAAAGTACTGACTCAGTGGGAAGGACCAAGTAGCTGGACTAAGGAAGATGAAAAAAAGGAGCTTTGTTTCAAGGAGGAAATATCCTTTGATGTAGAGGTACAAGGCTACATTATAGGATAAAGTACTGACTCAGTGGGAAGGACCAAGTAGCTGGACTAAGGAAGATGAAAAAAAGGAGCTTTGTTTTGAGGAGGAAATATCCTTTGATGTAGAGGTACAAGGCTACATTATAGGATAAAGTACTGACTCAGTGGGAAGGACCAAGTAGCTGGACTAAGGAAGATGAAAAAAAGGAGCTTTGTTTTGAGGAGGAAATATCCTTTGATGTAGAGGTACAAGGCTACATTATAGGATAAAGTACTGACTCAGTGGGAAGGACCAAGTAGCTGGACTAAGGAAGATGAAAAAAAGGAGCTTTGTTTTGAGGAGGAAATATCCTTTGATGTAGAGGTACAAGGCTACATTATAGGATAAAGTACTGACTCAGTGGGAAGGACCAAGTAGCTGGACTAAGGAAGATGAAAAAAGGAGCTTGGTTTTGAGGAGGAAATATCCTTTGATGTAGAGGTACAAGGCTACATTATAGGATAAAGTACTGACTCAGTGGGAAGGACCAAGTAGCTGGACTAAGGAAGATGAAAAAAAGGAGCTTTGTTTTGAGGAGGAAATATCCTTTGATGTAGAGGTACAAGGCTACATTATAGGATAAAGTACTGACTCAGTGGGAAGGACCAAGTAGCTGGACTAAGGAAGATGAAAAAAAGGAGCTTTGTTTTGAGGAGGAAATATCCTTTGATGTAGAGGTACAAGGCTACATTATAGGATAAAGTACTGACTCAGTGGGAAGGACCAAGTAGCTGGACTAAGGAAGATGAAAAAAAGGAGCTTTGTTTTGAGGAGGAAATATCCTTTGATGTAGAGGTACAAGGCTACATTATAGGATAAAGTACTGACTCAGTGGGAAGGACCAAGTAGTTGGACTAAGGAAGATGAAAAAAAGGAGCTTTGTTTTGAGGAGGAAATATCCTTTGATGTAGAGGTACAAGGCTACATTATAGGATAAAGTACTGACTCAGTGGGAAGGACCAAGTAGCTGGACTAAGGAAAATGAAAAAAAGGAGCTTTGTTTTGAGGAGGAAATATCCTTTGATGTAGAGGTACAAGGCTACATTATAGGATAAAGTACTGACTCAGTGGGAAGGACCAAGTAGCTGGACTAAGGAAGATGAAAAAAAGGAGCTTTGTTTTGAGGAGGAAATATCCTTTGATGTAGAGGTACAAGGCTACATTATAGGATAAAGTACTGACTCAGTGGGAAGGACCAAGTAGCTGGACTAAGGAAGATGAAAAAAAGGAGCTTTGTTTTGAGGAGGAAATATCCTTTGATGTAGAGGTACAAGGCTACATTATAGGATAAAGTACTGACTCAGTGGGAAGGACCAAGTAGTTGGACTAAGGAAGATGAAAAAAAGGAGCTTTGTTTTGAGGAGGAAATATCCTTTGATGTAGAGGTACAAGGCTACATTATAGGATAAAGTTCTGACTCAGTGGAAAGGACCAAGTAGTTGGACTAAGGAAGATGAAGAAAATGAGCTTTGTTTTGAGGAGGAAATATCCTTTGATGTAGAGGTACAAGGCTACATTATAGGATAAAGTACGGTCTCAGTGGGAAGGACCAAGTAGTTGGACTAAGGAAGATGAAAAAAAGGAGATTTGTTTTGAGGAGGAAATATCCTTTGATGTAGAGGTAAAAGGCTACATTATAGGATAAAGTACGGTCTCAGTGGGAAGGACCAAGTAGTTGGACTAAGGAAGATGAAAAAAAGGAGCTTTGTTTTGAGGAGGAAATATCCTTTGATGTAGAGGTACAAGGCTACATTATAGGATAAAGTACTAGCTCAGTGGGAAGGACCAAGTAGTTGGACTAAGGAAGATGAAAAAAAGGAGCTTTGTTTTGAGGAGGAAATATCCTTTGATGTAGAGGTACAAGGCTACATTATAGGATAAAATACAGGCTCAGTGGGAAGGACCAAGTAGCTGGACTAAGGAAGATGAAAAAAAGGAGCTTTGTTTTGAGGAGGAAATATCCTTTGATGTAGAGGTACAAGGCTACATTATAGGATAAAGTACTAGCTCAGTGGGAAGGACCAAGTAGCTGGACTAAGGAAGATGAAAAAAAGGAGCTTTGTTTTGAGGAGGAAATATCCTTTTATGTAGAGGTACAAGGCTACATTATAGGATAAAGTACTGACTCAGTGGGAAGGACCAAGTAGTTGGACTAAGGAAGATGAAAAAAAGGAGCTTTGTTTTGAGGAGGAAATATCCTTTGATGTAGAGGTACAAGGCTACATTATAGGATAAAGAACTGACTCAGTGGGAAGGACCAAGTAGCTGGACTAAGGAAGATGAAAAAAGGAGCTTTGTTTTGAGGAGGAAATATCCTTTGAATGAGAGGTAAAAGGCTACATTATAGGATAAAGTACTGACTCAGTGGGAAGGACCAAGTAGCTGGACTAAGGAAGATGAAAAAAAGGAGCTTTGTTTTGAGGAGGAAATATCCTTTGATGTAGAGGTACAAGGTTACATTATAGGATAAAGTACTGACTCAGTGGGAAGGACCAAGTAGTTGGACTAAGGAAGATGAAAAAAAGGAGCTTTGTTTTGAGGAGGAAATATCCTTTGATGTAGAGGTACAAGGCTACATTATAGGATAAAGTACTGACTCAGTGGGAAGGACCAAGTAGCTGGACTAAGGAAGATGAAAAAAAGGAGCTTTGTTTTGAGGAGGAAATATTCTTTGAATGAGAGGTAAAAGGCTACATTATAGGATAAAGTACTGACTCAGTGGGAAGGACCAAGTAGCTGGACTAAGGAAGATGAAAAAAAGGAGCTTTGTTTTGAGGAGGAAATATCCTTTGATGTAGAGGTACAAGGCTACATTATAGGATAAAGTACTGACTCAGTGGGAAGGACCAAGTAGTTGGACTAAGGAAGATGAAAAAAAGGAGCTTTGTTTTGAGGAGGAAATATCCTTTGATGTAGAGGTACAAGGCTACATTATAGGATAAAGTACTGACTCAGTGGGAAGGACCAAGTAGCTGGACTAAGGAAGATGAAAAAAGGAGCTTTGTTTTGAGGAGGAAATATCCTTTGAATGAGAGGTAAAAGGCTACATTATAGGATAAAGTACTGACTCAGTGGGAAGGACCAAGTAGCTGGACTAAGGAAGATGAAAAAAAGGAGCTTTGTTTTGAGGAGGAAATATCCTTTGATGTAGAGGTACAAGGCTACATTATAGGATAAAGTACTGACTCAGTGGGAAGGACCAAGTAGTTGGACTAAGGAAGATGAAAAAAAGGAGCTTTGTTTTGAGGAGGAAATATCCTTTGATGTAGAGGTACAAGGCTACATTATAGGATAAAGTACTGACTCAGTGGGAAGGACCAAGTAGCTGGACTAAGGAAGATGAAAAAAAGGAGCTTTGTTTTGAGGAGGAAATATTCTTTGAATGAGAGGTAAAAGGCTACATTATAGGATAAAGTACTGACTCAGTGGGAAGGACCAAGTAGCTGGACTAAGGAAGATGAAAAAAAGGAGCTTTGTTTTGAGGAGGAAATATCCTTTGATGTAGAGGTACAAGGCTACATTATAGGATAAAGTACTGACTCAGTGGGAAGGACCAAGTAGTTGGACTAAGGAAGATGAAAAAAAGGAGCTTTGTTTTGAGGAGGAAATATCCTTTGATGTAGAGGTACAAGGCTACATTATAGGATAAAGTACTGACTCAGTGGGAAGGACCAAGTAGTTGGACTAAGGAAGATGAAAAAAAGGAGCTTTGTTTTGAGGAGGAAATATCCTTTGATGTAGAGGTACAAGGCTACATTATAGGATAAAGTACTAGCTCAGTGGGAAGGACCAAGTAGTTGGACTAAGGAAGATGAAAAAAAGGAGCTTTGTTTTGAGGAGGAAATATTCTTTGATGTAGAGGTACAAGGCCACATTATAGGATAAAGTACTGACTCAGTGGGAAGGACCAAGTAGTTGGACTAAGGAAGATGAAAAAAAGGAGCTTTGTTTTGACGAAGAAATATCCTTTGATGTAGAGGTACAAGGCTACATCATAGGATAAAGTACTAGCTCAGTGGGAAGGACCAAGTAGTTGGACTAAGGAAGATGAAAAAAAGGAACTTTGTTTTGAGGAGGAAATATCCTTTGATGTAGAGGTACAAGGCTACATCATAGGATAAAGTACTAGCTCAGTAGGAAGGACCAAGTAGTTGGACTAAGGAAGATGAAAAAAAAGGAGCTTTGTTTTGAGGAGGAAATATCCTTTGATGTAGAGGTACAAGGCTACATCATAGGATAAAGTACTGACTCAGTGGGAAGGACCAAGTAGCTGGACTAAGGAAGATGAAAAAAAGGAGCTTTGTTTTGAGGAGGAAATATCCTTTGATGTAGAGGTACAAGGCTACATTATAGGATAAAGTACTGACTCAGTGGGAAGGACCAAGTAGTTGGACTAAGGAAGATGAAAAAAAGGAGCTTTGTTTTAAGGAGGAAATATCCTTTGATGTAGAGGTACAAGGCTACATTATAGGATAAAGTACTGACTCAGTGGGAAGGACCAAGTAGCTGGACTAAGGAAGATGAAAAAAAGGAGCTTTGTTTTGAGGAGGAAATATCCTTTGATGTAGAGGTACAAGGCTACATTATAGGATAAAGTACTGACTCAGTGGGAAGGACCAAGTAGTTGGACTAAGGAAGATGAAAAAAAGGAGCTTTGTTTTGAGGAGGAAATATCCTTTGATGTAGAGGTACAAGGCTACATTATAGGATAAAGTTCTGACTCAGTGGAAAGGACCAAGTAGTTGGACTAAGGAAGATGAAGAAAATGAGCTTTGTTTTGAGGAGGAAATATCCTTTGATGTAGAGGTACAAGGCTACATTATAGGATAAAGTACGGTCTCAGTGGGAAGGACCAAGTAGTTGGACTAAGGAAGATGAAAAAAAGGAGATTTGTTTTGAGGAGGAAATATCCTTTGATGTAGAGGTAAAAGGCTACATTATAGGATAAAGTACGGTCTCAGTGGGAAGGACCAAGTAGTTGGACTAAGGAAGATGAAAAAAAGGAGCTTTGTTTTGAGGAGGAAATATCCTTTGATGTAGAGGTACAAGGCTACATTATAGGATAAAGTACTAGCTCAGTGGGAAGGACCAAGTAGTTGGACTAAGGAAGATGAAAAAAAGGAGCTTTGTTTTGAGGAGGAAATATCCTTTGATGTAGAGGTACAAGGCTACATTATAGGATAAAATACAGGCTCAGTGGGAAGGACCAAGTAGCTGGACTAAGGAAGATGAAAAAAAGGAGCTTTGTTTTGAGGAGGAAATATCCTTTGATGTAGAGGTACAAGGCTACATTATAGGATAAAGTACTAGCTCAGTGGGAAGGACCAAGTAGCTGGACTAAGGAAGATGAAAAAAAGGAGCTTTGTTTTGAGGAGGAAATATCCTTTTATGTAGAGGTACAAGGCTACATTATAGGATAAAGTACTGACTCAGTGGGAAGGACCAAGTAGTTGGACTAAGGAAGATGAAAAAAAGGAGCTTTGTTTTGAGGAGGAAATATCCTTTGATGTAGAGGTACAAGGCTACATTATAGGATAAAGAACTGACTCAGTGGGAAGGACCAAGTAGCTGGACTAAGGAAGATGAAAAAAGGAGCTTTGTTTTGAGGAGGAAATATCCTTTGAATGAGAGGTAAAAGGCTACATTATAGGATAAAGTACTGACTCAGTGGGAAGGACCAAGTAGCTGGACTAAGGAAGATGAAAAAAAGGAGCTTTGTTTTGAGGAGGAAATATCCTTTGATGTAGAGGTACAAGGTTACATTATAGGATAAAGTACTGACTCAGTGGGAAGGACCAAGTAGTTGGACTAAGGAAGATGAAAAAAAGGAGCTTTGTTTTGAGGAGGAAATATCCTTTGATGTAGAGGTACAAGGCTACATTATAGGATAAAGTACTGACTCAGTGGGAAGGACCAAGTAGCTGGACTAAGGAAGATGAAAAAAAGGAGCTTTGTTTTGAGGAGGAAATATTCTTTGAATGAGAGGTAAAAGGCTACATTATAGGATAAAGTACTGACTCAGTGGGAAGGACCAAGTAGCTGGACTAAGGAAGATGAAAAAAAGGAGCTTTGTTTTGAGGAGGAAATATCCTTTGATGTAGAGGTACAAGGCTACATTATAGGATAAAGTACTGACTCAGTGGGAAGGACCAAGTAGTTGGACTAAGGAAGATGAAAAAAAGGAGCTTTGTTTTGAGGAGGAAATATCCTTTGATGTAGAGGTACAAGGCTACATTATAGGATAAAGTACTGACTCAGTGGGAAGGACCAAGTAGCTGGACTAAGGAAGATGAAAAAAGGAGCTTTGTTTTGAGGAGGAAATATCCTTTGAATGAGAGGTAAAAGGCTACATTATAGGATAAAGTACTGACTCAGTGGGAAGGACCAAGTAGCTGGACTAAGGAAGATGAAAAAAAGGAGCTTTGTTTTGAGGAGGAAATATCCTTTGATGTAGAGGTACAAGGCTACATTATAGGATAAAGTACTGACTCAGTGGGAAGGACCAAGTAGTTGGACTAAGGAAGATGAAAAAAAGGAGCTTTGTTTTGAGGAGGAAATATCCTTTGATGTAGAGGTACAAGGCTACATTATAGGATAAAGTACTGACTCAGTGGGAAGGACCAAGTAGCTGGACTAAGGAAGATGAAAAAAAGGAGCTTTGTTTTGAGGAGGAAATATTCTTTGAATGAGAGGTAAAAGGCTACATTATAGGATAAAGTACTGACTCAGTGGGAAGGACCAAGTAGCTGGACTAAGGAAGATGAAAAAAAGGAGCTTTGTTTTGAGGAGGAAATATCCTTTGATGTAGAGGTACAAGGCTACATTATAGGATAAAGTACTGACTCAGTGGGAAGGACCAAGTAGTTGGACTAAGGAAGATGAAAAAAAGGAGCTTTGTTTTGAGGAGGAAATATCCTTTGATGTAGAGGTACAAGGCTACATTATAGGATAAAGTACTGACTCAGTGGGAAGGACCAAGTAGTTGGACTAAGGAAGATGAAAAAAAGGAGCTTTGTTTTGAGGAGGAAATATCCTTTGATGTAGAGGTACAAGGCTACATTATAGGATAAAGTACTAGCTCAGTGGGAAGGACCAAGTAGTTGGACTAAGGAAGATGAAAAAAAGGAGCTTTGTTTTGAGGAGGAAATATTCTTTGATGTAGAGGTACAAGGCCACATTATAGGATAAAGTACTGACTCAGTGGGAAGGACCAAGTAGTTGGACTAAGGAAGATGAAAAAAAGGAGCTTTGTTTTGACGAAGAAATATCCTTTGATGTAGAGGTACAAGGCTACATCATAGGATAAAGTACTAGCTCAGTGGGAAGGACCAAGTAGTTGGACTAAGGAAGATGAAAAAAAGGAACTTTGTTTTGAGGAGGAAATATCCTTTGATGTAGAGGTACAAGGCTACATCATAGGATAAAGTACTAGCTCAGTAGGAAGGACCAAGTAGTTGGACTAAGGAAGATGAAAAAAAAGGAGCTTTGTTTTGAGGAGGAAATATCCTTTGATGTAGAGGTACAAGGCTACATCATAGGATAAAGTACTGACTCAGTGGGAAGGACCAAGTAGCTGGACTAAGGAAGATGAAAAAAAGGAGCTTTGTTTTGAGGAGGAAATATCCTTTGATGTAGAGGTACAAGGCTACATTATAGGATAAAGTACTGACTCAGTGGGAAGGACCAAGTAGTTGGACTAAGGAAGATGAAAAAAAGGAGCTTTGTTTTAAGGAGGAAATATCCTTTGATGTAGAGGTACAAGGCTACATTATAGGATAAAGTACTGACTCAGTGGGAAGGACCAAGTAGCTGGACTAAGGAAGATGAAAAAAAAAAGCTTGGTTTTGAGGAGGAAATATCCTTTGATGTAGAGGTACAAGGCTACATTATAGGATAAAGTACTGACTCAGTGGGAAGGACCAAGTAGCTGGACTAAGGAAGATGAGAAAAAAAAAGGAGCTTGGTTTTGATGAGGAAATATCCTTTGATGTAGAGGTACAAGGCTACATTATAGGATAAAGTACGGGCTCAGTTAGAAGGACCAAGTAGTTGGACTAAGGAAGATGAAAAAAAGGAGCTTGGGTTTGAGGAGGAAATATCCTTTGATGTAGAGGTACAAAGCTACATTATAGGATAAAGTACTGACTCAGTGGGAAGGACCAAGTAGTTGGACTAAGGAAAATGAAAAAAAGGAGCTTTGTTTTGAGGAGGAAATATCCTTTGATGTAGAGGTACAAGGCTACATTATAGGATAAAGTACTAGCTCAGTGGGAAGGACCAAGTAGTTGGACTAAGGAAGATGAAAAAAAGGAGCTTTGTTTTGAGGAGGAAATATCCTTTGATGTAGAGGTACAAGGCTACATTATAGGATAAAGTACTAGCTCAGTGGGAAGGACCAAGTAGTTGGACTAAGGAAGATGAAAAAAAGGAGCTTTGTTTTGAGGAGGAAATATCCTTTGATGTAGAGGTACAAGGCTACATTATAGGATAAAGTACTGACTCAGTGGGAAGGACCAAGAAGTTGGACTAAGGAAGATGAAAAAAAGGAGCTTTGTTTTGAGGAGGAAATATCCTTTGATGTAGAGGTACAAGGCTACATTATAGGATAAAGTACTGACTCAGTGGGAAGGACCAAGTAGCTGGACTAAGTACGATGAAAAAAAGGAGCTTTGTTTTGAGGAGGAAATATCCTTTGATGTAGAGGTACAAGGCTACTTTATAAGATAAAGTACTGACTCAGTGGGAAGGACCAAGTAGCTGTACTAAGGAAGATGAAAAAAAGGAGCTTTGTTTTGAGGAGGAAATATCCTTTGATGTAGAGGTACAAGGCTACATTATAGGATAAAGTACTAGCTCAGTGGGAAGGACCAAGTAGTTGGACTAAGGAAGATGAAAAAAAGGAGCTTTGTTTTGAGGAGGAAATATCCTTTGATGTAGAGGTACAAGGCTACATTATAGGATAAAGTACTAGCTCAGTGGGAAGAACCAAGTAGTTGGACTAAGGAAGATGAAAAAAAGGAGCTTTGTTTTGAGGAGGAAATATCCTTTGATGTAGAGGTACAAGGCTACATTATAGGATAAAGTACTAGCTCAGTGGGAAGGACCAAGTAGTTGGACTAAGGAAGATGAAAAAAAGGAGCTTTGTTTTGAGGAGGAAATATCCTTTGATGTAGAGGTACAAGGCTACATTATAGGATAAAGTACTGACTCAGTGGGAAGGACCAAGTAGCTGGACTAAGGAAGATGAAAAAAAGGAGCTTTGTTTTGAGGAGGAAATATCCTTTGATGTAGAGGTACAAGGCTACATTATAGGATAAAGTACTGACTCAGTGGGAAGGACCAAGTAGCTGGACTAAGGAAGATGAAAAAAAGGAGCTTTGTTTTGAGGAGGAAATATCCTTTGATGTAGAGGTACAAGGCTACATTATAGGATAAAGTACTGACTCAGTGGGAAGGACCAAGTAGCTGGACTAAGGAAGATGAAAAAAAGGAGCTTTGTTTTGAGGAGGAAATATCCTTTGATGTAGAGGTACAAGGCTACATCATAGGATAAAGTACTAGCTCAGTGGGAAGGACCAAGTAGTTGGACTAAGGATGATGAAAAAAAGGAGCTTTGTTTTGAGGAGGAAATATCCTTTGATGTAGAGGTACAAGGCTACATCATAGGATAAAGTACTGTCTCAGTGGGAAGGACCAAGTAGTTGGACTAAGGAAGATGAAAAAAAGGAGCTTTGTTTTGAGGAGGAAATATCCTTTGATGTAGAGGTACAAGGCTACATCATAGGATAAAGTACTAGCTCAGTGGGAAGGACCAAGTAGTTGGACTAAGGAAGATGAAAAAAAGGAGCTTTGTTTTGAGGAGGAAATATCCTTTGATGTAGAGGTACAAGGCTACATCATAGGATAAAGTACTGACGCAGTGGGAAGGACCAAGTAGCTGGACTAAGGAAGATGAAAAAAAGGAGCTTTGTTTTGAGGAGGAAATATCCTTTGATGTAGAGGTACAAGGCTACATTATAGGATAAAGTACTGACTCAGTGGGAAGGACCAAGTAGTTGGACTAAGGAAGATGAAAAAAAGGAGCTTTGTTTTGAGGAGGAAATATCCTTTGATGTAGAGGTACAAGGCTACATTATAGGATAAAGTACGGTCTCAGTGGGAAGGACCAAGTAGTTGGACTAAGGAAGATGAAAAAAAGGAGCTTTGTTTTGAGGAGGAAATATCCTTTGATGTAGAGGTACAAGGCTACATTATAGGATAAAGTACTGACTCAGTGGGAAGGACCAAGTAGCTGGACTAAGGAAGATGAAAAAAAGGAGCTTGGTTTTGAGGAGGAAATATCCTTTGATGTAGAGGTACAAGGCTACATTATAGGATAAAGTACTGACTCAGTGGGAAGGACCAAGTAGCTGGACTAAGGAAGATGAGAAAAAAAAAGGAGCTTGGTTTTGATGAGGAAATATCCTTTGATGTAGAGGTACAAGGCTACATTATAGGATAAAGTACGGGCTCAGTTAGAAGGACCAAGTAGTTGGACTAAGGAAAATGAAAAAAAGGAGCTTGGTTTTGAGGAGGAAATATCCTTTGATGTAGAGGTACAAGGCTACATTATAGGATAAAGTACTGACTCAGTGGGAAGGACCAAGTAGTTGGACTAAAGAAAATGAAAAAAAGGAGCCTTGTTTTGAGGAGGAAATATCCTTTGATGTAGAGGTACAAGGCTACATTATAGGATAAAGTACTGACTCAGTGGGAAGGACCAAGTAGTTGGACTAAGGAAGATGAAAAAAAGGAGCTTTGTTTTGAGGAGGAAATATCCTTTGATGTAGAGGTACAAGGCTACATTATAGGATAAAGTAATGACTCAGTGGGAAGGACCAAGTAGCTGGACTAAGTAAGATGAAAAAAGGAGCTTTGTTTTGAGGAGGAAATATCCTTTGATGTAGAGGTACAAGGCTACTTTATAGGATAAAGTACTGACTCAGTGGGAAGGACCAAGTAGCTGGACTAAGGAAGATGAAAAAAAGGAGCTTTGTTTTGAGGAGGAAATATCCTTTGATGTAGAGGTACAAGGCTACATTAAAGGATAAAGTACTGACTCAGTGGGAAGGACCAAGTAGTTGGACTAAGGAAGATGAAAAAAAGGAGCTTTGTTTTGAGGAGGAAATATCCTTTGATGTAGAGGTACAAGGCTACATTATAGGATAAAGTACTAGCTCAGTGGGAAGGACCAAGTAGTTGGACTAAGGATGATGAAAAAAAGGAGCTTTGTTTTGAGGAGGAAATATCCTTTGATGTAGAGGTACAAGGCTACATTATAGGATAAAGTACTGTCTCAGTGGGAAGGACCAAGTAGTTGGACTAAGGAAGATGAAAAAAAGGAGCTTTGTTTTGAGGAGGAAATATCCTTTGATGTAGAGGTACAAGGCTACATTATAGGATAAAGTACTGACTCAGTGGGAAGGACCAAGTAGCTGGACTAAGGAAGATGAAAAAAAGGAGCTTGGTTTTGAGGAGGAAATATCCTTTGATGTAGAGGTACAAGGCTACATTATAGGATAAAGTACTGACTCAGTGGGAAGGACCAAGTAGCTGGACTAAGGAAGATGAGAAAAAAAAGGAGCTTTGTTTTGATGAGGAAATATCCTTTGATGTAGAGGTACAAGGCTACATTATAGGATAAAGTACGGGCTCAGTTAGAAGGACCAAGTAGTTGGACTAAGGAAGATGAAAAAAAGGAGCTTGGTTTTGAGGAGGAAATATCCTTTGATGTAGAGGTACAAGGCTACATTATAGGATAAAGTACTGACTCAGTGGGAAGGACCAAGTAGTTGGACTAAGGAAAATGAAAAAAAGGAGCTTTGTTTTGAGGAGGAAATATCCTTTGATGTAGAGGTACAAGGCTACATTATAGGATAAAGTACTAGCTCAGTGGGAAGCACCAAGTAGTTGGACTAAGGAAGATGAAAAAAAGGAGCTTTGTTTTGAGGAGGACATATCCTTTGATGTAGAGGTACAAGGCTACATTATAGGATAAAGTACTAGCTCAGTGGGAAGGACCAAGTAGTTGGACTAAGGAAGATGAAAAAAAGGAGCTTTGTTTTGAGGAGGAAATATCCTTTGATGTAGAGGTACAAGGCTACATTATAGGATAAAGTACTGACTCAGTGGGAAGGACCAAGTAGTTGGACTAAGGAAGATGAAAAAAAGGAGCTTTGTTTTGAGGAGGAAATATCCTTTGATGTAGAGGTACAAGGCTACATTATAGGATAAAGTACTGACTCAGTGGGAAGGACCAAGTAGCTGGACTAAGTAAGATGAAAAAAAGGAGCTTTGTTTTGAGGAGGAAATATCCTTTGATGTAGAGGTACAAGGCTACATTATAGGATAAAGTACTGACTCAGTGGGAAGGACCAAGTAGCTGGACTAAGGAAGATGAAAAAAAGGAGCTTTGTTTTGAGGAGGAAATATCCTTTGATGTAGAGGTACAAGGCTACATTATAGGATAAAGTACTGACTCAGTGGGAAGTACCAAGTAGTTGGACTAAGGAAGATGAAAAAAAGGAGCTTTGTTTTGAGGAGGAAATATCCTTTGATGTAGAGGTACAAGGCTACATTATAGGATAAAGTACTAGCTCAGTGGGAAGGACCAAGTAGTTGGACTAAGGAAGATGAAAAAAAGGAGCTTTGTTTTGAGGAGGAAATATCCTTTGATGTAGAGGTACAAGGCTACATTATAGGATAAAGTACTAGCTCAGTGGGAAGGACCAAGTAGTTGGACTAAGGAAGATGAAAAAAAGGAGCTTTGTTTTGAGGAGGAAATATCCTTTGATGTAGAGGTACAAGGCTACATTATAGGATAAAGTACTGACTCAGTGGGAAGGACCAAGTAGCTGGAGTAAGGAAGATGAAAAAAAGGAGCTTTGTTTTGAGGAGGAAATATCCTTTGATGTAGAGGTACAAGGCTACATTATAGGATAAAGTACTAGCTCAGTGGGAAGGACCAAGTAGTTGGACTAAGGAAGATGAAAAAAAAGGAGCTTTGTTTTGAGGAGGAAATATCCTTTGATGTAGAGGTACAAGGCTACATTATAGGATAAAGTACTAGCTCAGTGGGAAGGACCAAGTAGTTGGACTAAG
>NC_090761.1:69428116-69466076 GCF_036898095.1 Palaemon carinicauda | reverse complement strand
ATAAGGAACCTTAGGACCACGTCTAGATTCCAGCCTGGAGTGGACAACCGACGTTCCTTTGAGGTCTCAAAAGACCTAGGGAGGTCCTGTAGATCTTTGTTGGTGGAAAGATCCAAGCCTCTGTGGCGGAAAACCGCTGCCAACATACTTCTGTAACCCTTGATCGTAGGAGCTGAAAGGGATCTTACTTTCCTTAGATATAACAGGAAGTCAGCAATCTGGGTTACAGTGGTACTGGTTGAGGAAACTGCATTGGTCTTGTACCAGCTACGGAAGACTTCCCCTTGAGACTGATAGATTCTGAGAGTGGATGTTCTCCTTGCTTTGGCAATCACTCTGGCTGCCTCCTTCGAAAAGCCCCTAGCTCTTGAGAGTCTTTCGAAAGTCTGAAGGCAGTCAGACGAAGAGCGTGGAGGTTTGGGTGTACCTTCTTTACGTGAGGTAGACGTAGAAGGTTCACTCCTAGAGGAAGAGTCCTGGGAATGTCGACCAGCCATTGCAGTACCTCTAAGAACCATTCTCTCGCGGGCCAGAGCGGAGCCAACCAACGTCAGCCGTTGTCCCTTTGCGAGAGGAGAACTTCTGAAGTACCCTGTTGACAATCTTGAACGGCGGGAATGCATACAGGTCGAGATGGAACCAATCCAGCAGAAAAGCATCCACGTGAACTGCTGCTGGGTCTGGAATCGGAGAACAATACAACAGGAGTCTCTAGGTTATCGAGGGGTAGCGAACAGATCTATGGTTGGCTGACCCCACAGGGCCCAAAGTCTGCTGCAAACATTCTTGTGAAGGGTCTACTCTGTGGGGATGACCTGACCCTTCCGGCTGAGGTGATCTGCCATGACATTCATACCGCCTGAATGAACCCCGTTACCAGCGTGAGCTTTCGATCTTTAGACCAGATGAGGAGGTCCCTTGCGATCTAGAACAACTTCACGAAAGAGTCCCTCCCTGCTTGAAGATGTAAGCCAGGGCTGTGGTGTTGTCAGAGTCCACCTCCACCACTTTGTTAAGCTGGAGGGACTTGAAGTTTATCAAGGCCAGAAGAACCGCCAACAACTCCTTGCAATTGATGTGAAGTGTCCTTTGCTCCTGATTCCATGTTCCCGAGCATTCCTGTCCGTCCAAAGTCGCACCCCAGCCCGTGTCTGATGCGTCCGAGAGGAGACGGCGGTCGGGTTTCTGAACAGCCAAAGGTAGACTTCCTTGAGAAGAAAGCTGTTCTTACACCACGCGAGAGAAGACCTCCTCTCTTCGGAAACAGGAACTGAGACCGTCTCTAGCGTCATGTCCTTTATCCAGTGAGCAGCTAGATGATACTGAAGGGGGGGAGGTGGAGTCTCCCTAACACGATGAACAGGGCCAGCGATGAAAGTGTCCCTGTTAGACTCATCCACTACCTGACTGAGCATCGGTTCCTTCTCAGCATGCTCTGGATGCATTCTAGGGCTTGGAAGATCCTTGGGGCCGACGGAAAAGCCCGAAAAGCTCGACTCTGAAGATCCATACCCAGGGAGACAATGGTCTGGGATGGGACGAGCTGAGACTCCTCAAAATTGACCAGGAGGCCCAGTTCCTTGGTCAGATCCATAGTCCATCTGAGAATCTCCAGACAGCGACGACTTGTGGGAGCTCTTAAAAGCCAGTCGTCTGACGGAGCCGGACACAAGATCATGGTACTGCTGCACAGTCTGTGAACTGTCAACCATGGGGAAGCGAGGAAGTACAGTGACAACCCGAAGCTGTCTAGACTGTCTGGGTCGTACAGACAACTCCTTATCGGGTTGCTGAGGTTGCCGCACTGCGTCACAACAAGTCACTTCTGCTGGTTGTTGAACGTCTTCCCAGTGACACACTGACTCCGTAAACAAAAAATCCTTTAACAAGGACTAAGCTTGGACTGCATGTCTTGCAACACAGCTCAAGGTCTATGGGAGCAGGTGTGGTAACAGACGGGGTTAGTGACTGAAGTGGAACCATTACCTTCCCTGGAAGCATGTTATGCTTAAATAAAAGTCCATAGGAGGCTACGCAGCTAAAGGCTCCTCTCCAAATGACAGAGTCCTCAAGGGAATATCAGAAGGAGGGAGAAAAGCACTTTCTCATCTACAGGGACCATATCCGAGAAAAGCTAAGTTCTCTCAGTGAGGGTTTCACTGGTGCAAAAGCAGCAGACTAGAAGGCAACGTTATGAAACTGCTTGACAGTCTAGTGAGTTGGCAACAACCAAAGATGTGTGACTTAGAAGCATGCGGTAAGGTATGCAGAGCATGTTGTATGCAGAGCATGCTGAATGCAGAGCATGCTGTATGTAGAGCATGCTGTAAGGTAAGCAGAGCGTGTTGCATGGCGTGTAACATTTCTCAGAAATTCCATGACCAGTGCTAGAGTGAGTAATATCGCATTACTGTCCATTGAAAGTGCACGTGCCGAGGGATTTGATTTAGACTGTTTTGTTGATGAATTTGATAGCCGGCATGATAATCGTAGAATTAAGCTGCACTAAATGTACTATAATCTACTTCACCTCAGGAAAGGGAAACTCGCCCTGTTGGCAACACTGCATTACTTCATGCATGCTTGCATGGGGTTTTAATATCAACATAATATTTACCTTACATTCATAACTCATGATTCATTTTGTTTTGAAGATATTTTTGCCATATTTTGCGATTTTGTTAAAAATATATTGCAAGGAATACATATATATTTTTATATTAAGTAATACAAATAACCTCCATTATCATAATGTTTGTGTAGGCATACATGTATCTGATTACAAATGCAAGTTATGAAAGTAATGAGGTGTTATTATTGTCATTTGTTATTTCCAAGTTGAATGGGAAGAGGCTCAAGTTGAGGAGAAAGTGGCAGATGCATGCGTTGAGGTGGCTGACTCATAGCATGAGGTTGCTGCCTCAAGAGTTGCGCTTGCTGTAAGGGTTGCGGATGCGCAGTAGCAGGTTCCTGAGGAACGAGAGAGGTTCCTGAGGTGTGAGCTGCGAGATTTGAGGTAGCGGCTGCGCAGAACGCAGTTCTTGTCTCGCGAGTTGAGGTTCCTGAGGTGCTAGCCTAAGGAGTTGAGGCTCTCGCCTTGAGGAGGGTTGAGGTCGCTGCAGCGAGTGCTGAGGTGGCTGCCTCATTGATGGAAGAGGTTGTCGTACCTCAAGAGATTGTTGCCTCGCTGGTGGAACCGCAAGCGGAAGCGGAGGAAGTAAGGCATAAGATTCCTGCTCCCATTGCTGAGGTTGCCTTAAGGAAGGCGGAGGTTGCTGCACACCGCTGGTAACTGGCAACTCAGTACGCGGTAAGGTATCCTGAGGAACCTCAACATCGTACGCCTGGCAGACTGGACTGCGGTGAGGCGGAGCGATCGCAGGAGGAGGTGTAACCTTCTCAGCCTGACACTCACGCATTAAGACCGCAAGCTGTGACTGCATGGACTGCAGCAAAGTCATCTTGGGGTCGGCAGACGCTAAGGTCTGCTGAGGCAAAGCCTTAACAGAAGATGAGGTCTGTTGCGGCATCACCTTACCTCTCTTAGGAGGTGTGCAGTCACCTGATGACTGCGGAGAGTCAGAGCTAACCCAATGACTGCATCCGGGTTGTTGAACTCTTAGAGGTCTGGACTTTACGTTTAAGAGGTCTTGAGACCTGAGTCCAGCGTTTTCTCCCCGAAATTTCTTCTGCAGACGAGTAAAATAAGGGCTCAATCGTCTGCGGGTGGGAGTGACGGTCTCTGTAAGACATGCCCGCAACCACCGAGGGTACTTCTGTGCGCCGATCAAGGCCTGCCGAACCCTTTTGCCCTTCGACATTGCTTCTCCCCTGGGCTTGGGAGCTTGCAAGAGGTCCCGGACTGGGAGGACGACTGGCACGCACAGAAGTACCCTCACGCACAACACTGACACACTTTGCGCTAATCACTTATCACTTTTGAATTTCTGTTTGCACTTATTTCACTGAACTCGAAACTTTAAGTGGTTTGTACAGTACCTGAAACACGCAATTCTATCCTTCCTTAAAAGTTAGTAATTGCGAAAACAGAATTACAATGTAACAGAAAAATCTAATGAAAGATAAATAATTCAGTGGCTGGAAAGAGACTAAACACTAGATCAAATAAACTACGTTTAAAATCTCTCACCGCATAAAGCTTGAGAACAAGAATAAACTCTAGAAACGTTTACCTTCTTCCCCTAAAGAGACTAGGGAGAAGAGCAAAAACGATAACGTTACTCGCTTGAACGAAACGTTTATCCAGCTCTCTCTCCCTCCGTCTCTATCTCTCTCTCTTTCTCTCTCTCTCTCTCTCTTGACTTAGAACCTGAGAGAAGAGCCCAATCATATATACTCGTTAAAACATATTATTGTTAAAGGAAAAAAAAACTGAAAGATTTCCCAAATAAAAAGTTCCTTTATTAGAATTAAAACCATTAAGCTAAGAAAGAATGAACAAAACGCTATAAACGGTTTACTCTTACTGCAACGTGACACCGTGAAAATTCTCTCTCTATCGTAACGATAGAGCGCAAGTTGAACGTTCTGAACGTCAACAACTGCAGAGACAAAACAAAACGTTAGTTCAACTTTGAAACAGTACGAGACTATCAAAGAAATTCTTTCAAAAACATTAAAATAGCATAATATATTAACAGATAAAACCGAAATGACGGGCTCAATGTTAATTAACTTCGGTACAAGAAAAGACCGCCTACTATTAGGAAAGGTCGAATATAAACAAATATAAAAATTAATTTTAATAAATTTATAAAAAATTTATAAAAAAGGAAGTTAATCGAAGAGGCCTATAAAAGGCGGAGAGATATAAAATAAATCTATAACTTTTGTTAAGCAAAATTAAGAAAGAGAGTCTATACTCTCTTAGACACCAACACTTCCGTCTAAGGGAAGGGTCGGCCATTTAAAGGTGAAAGAGAGTTCATACTCTCTTCGTCACCATAATTAATCAAATTAATTCCAAAAGCTAGCTAAGCTAATAATAAAACTTCCTGAATAGCGAAAGCTGAAATCTTAGAGCAATACTTCACCAAAAACCGTGAACAAGACTCCAAAATTATAAGCGTATCCATGAACGTCTTGCCGGAAGCACGACAGAGGAAAAATTGAAGTGGTGTCAACAAGAAGTACTGCAGTACCTGGCCACAGGTGGCGCTTGTGAGTACACCCCCCTCTTGTATAGCGATCGCTGGCGTATCCCTTCCGTAGAATTCTGTCGGGCAACGGAGTTGACAGCTACATGATTATCGGGTAAGTTTAATATTGAAAATTGTATTTTTCCTAACGATGCAAACCTGTAGCTACTTATACGGGTTAACTACCCATCCCTATAAATAGCGTAGGTTTGTATTCCAGTTATGGAACAATGTTTTATTCTAACCTTAATAATTTTTTGTGTCATAAGTATACCTTTGGCTAAATTTTGGACTACAATAGGCTTCCCTTAACTCCCAAGCCTATGATTTTCAGCTGTAAAGGTCAACAAATATGTTATTTTCATTAGTAAAATAAATTTTTGAATATACTTACCCGATAATCATGTAGCTGTCAACTCTGTTGCCCGACAGAATTCTATGGAGGGATACGCCAGCTATCACAATACTAGAAGGGGGTGTTCTTACCAGCGCCACCTGTGGTCAGGTACTCAAGTACTTCTTGTTGACACCTCCTCAATTATTCCTCGGTCCCACTGGTTCTCTATGGGGAGGAAGGGAGGGTCAATTAAATCATGATTATCGGGTAAGTATATTCAAAAATTTATTTTACTAATGAAAATAACATTTTTCAATATTAAACTTACCCGATAATCATGTAGCTGATTCACACCCAGGGGGGTGGGTGAAAACCAGTGTACAAGATTAAAGGATAGCTAAGTATCCCATATTTCATATAACAGTTATCTCAAATAACAATGAAATAATAAGTACCTGGTAAGGAAGTCGAATTGAACCGTTACTCTGTCTCTTTTTTAAGTTCGTCTTCCTTACTGAGCGCAGCGTTCCTCTTGGAGGCTGAATCAACCCAAAGGTGCTAAAGTATACAGGGCTGCAACCCATACTAAAGGACCTCATCACAACCTTTAACCTCGGCGCTTCTCAAGAAAGAATTGACCACCCGCCAAATCAACAAGGATGTGGAAGGCTTCTTAGCCGACCGAACAACCCATAAAAAGTATTCAAGAGAAAGGTTAAAAAGTTATGGAATTATGGGAATGTAGTGGCTGAGCCCTCGCCTACTACTGCATTCGTTGCTACGAATGGACCCAGGGTGTAGCAGTACTCGTAAAGAGACTGGACATCTTTGAGATAGAATGATGCGAACACTGACTTGCTTCTCCAATAGGTTGCATCCATAACACTCTGCAGAGAACGGTTCTGTTTGAAGGCCACTGAAGTAGCCACAGCTCTCACTTCATGTGTCCTTACCTTCAGCAAAGCAAGGTCTTCTTCCTTCAGATGAGAATTTGCTTCTCTAATCAGAAGCCTGATGTAGTAAGAAACTGAGTTCTTAGACATTGGTAGAGAAGGCTTCTTGATAGCACACCATAAGGCTTCTGATTGTCCTCGTAATGGTTTTGACCTTCTTAAATAGTACTTAAGAGCTCTAACAGGGCAAAGTACTCTCTCTAGTTCGTTCCCCACCATGTTGGACAGGCTTGGGATCTCGAACGACTTAGGGCAAGGACGGGAAGGAAGCTCGTTTTAGCCAAAAAAACCGAGCCGCAAGGAACATGTAGCCGTTTCAGATGTGAAACCTATGTTCCTGCTGAAGGCGTGGATCTCACTTACTCTTTTACCTGTTGCTAAGCACACGAGGAAAAGAGTTTCTAATGTGAGGTCCTTAAAAGAGGCTGATTGGAACGGTTCAAATCCTGATGACATTAGGAACCTTAGGACCACGTCTAGATTCCAGCCTGGAGTGGACAACCGACGTTCCTTTGAGGTCTCAAAAGACCTAAGGAGGTCCTGTAGATCTTTGTTGGAGGAAAGATCCAAGCCTCTGTGGCGGAAAACCGCTGCCAACATACTTCTGTAACCCTTGATCGTAGGAGCTGATAGGGATTTTACGTTCCTTAGATGTAACAGGAAGTCAGCAATCTGGGTTACAGTGGTACTGGTTGAGGAAAACTGCATTGGCCTTGCACCAGCTTCGGAAGACTTCCCATTAAGACTGATAGACTCTGAGAGTGGATGTCGTCCTTGCTCTGGCAATCGTTCTGGCTGCCTCCTTCGAAAAGCCTCTAGTTCTTGAGAGACTTTCGATAGTCTGAAGGCAGTCAGACGAAGAGCGTGGAGGTTTGGGTGTACCTTCTTTACGTGAGGTTGACGCAGAAGGTCCACTCTAGGAGGAAGAGTCCTGGGAAACGTCGACCAGCCATTGCAGTACCTCGGTGAACCCTTCTCTCGCGGGTCAGAGGGGAGCAACCAACGTCAACCGTGTCCCTTTGTGAGAGGCGAACTTCTGAAGTACCCTGTTGACAATCTTGAACGGCGGGAATGCATACAGGTTGAGATGGGACCAATCCAGCAGAAAGGCATCCACGCGAACTGCTGCTGGGTCTGGAATCGGAGAACAATACAAGAGGAGCTTCTTGGTCATCGAGGTAGCGAATAGAACTATGGTTGGCAGACCCCACAGGGCCCAAAGTCTGCTGCAAACATTCTTGTGAAGGGTCCACTCTGTGGGGAAGACCTGACCCTTACGGCTGAGGCGATCTGCCATGACATTCATATCGCCCTGAATGAGCCTCGTTACCAGCGTGAGCTTTCGATCTTTGACCAAATGAGGAGGTCCCTTGCGATCTTGAACAACTTCCTCGAATGAGTCCCTCTCTGCTTGGAGATGTAAGCCAAGGCTGTGGTGTAGTCGGAGTTCACCTCCACCACCTTGTTAAGCTGGAGGGACTTGAAGTTTATCAAGGCCAGATGAACTGCCAACAACTCCTTGCAATAGATGTGAAGTGTCCTTTGCTCCTGATTCCATGTTCCCGAGCATTCCTGTCCGTCCAGTGTCGCACCCCAGCCCGTGTCCGATGCGTCCGAGAAGAGACGGTGGTCGGGGGTCTGAACAGCCAAAGGTAGACCTTCCTTGAGAAGAATGCTGTTCTTCCACCACGTTAGAGTAGACCTCATCTCTTCGGAAACAGGAACTGAGCCCGTCTCTAGCGTCATGTCCTTTATCCAGTGAGCAGCTAGATGATACTGAAGGGGGCGGAGGTGGAGTCTCCCTAACTCGATGAACAGGGCCAGCGATGAAAGTGTCCCTGTTAGACTCATCCCCTGCCTGACTAAGCATCGGTTCCTTCTCAGCATGCTCTGGATGCATTCTAGGGCTTGGAAGATCCTTGGGGCCGACGGACAAGTCCGAAAAGCTCGACTCTGAAGATCCATACCCAAGGAAACAAAGGTCTGGGATGGAACGAGCTGAGACTCCTCAAAATTGACCAGGAGGCCCAGTTCCTTGGTCAGATCCATAGTCCATTTGAAAATCTCCAGACAGCGACGACTTGTGGGAGCTCTTAAAAGCCAGTCGTCTGACGGAGCCGGACACAAGATCATGATACTGCTGCACAGTCTGTAAACTGACAATCATGGGCAAGCGAGGAAGTACAGTGACAACCCGAATCTGTCTAGACTATCTGGGTCGTACAGACAACTCCTTAACGGGTTGCTGAGGTTGCCGCACTGCGTCACAACAAGTCCCTTCTGTTGGTTGTTGAACGTCTTCCCCGTGACACATTGACTCCGTAAACAAAAATCCTCTAACAAGGACTAAGCTTGGACTGCATGTCATGCAACACAGCTCAAGGTCTATGGGAGCAGGTGTGGTAACAGACGGGATTAGCGGCTGAAGTGGAACCATTACCTTCCCTGTAAGCATGTTATGCTTAAATAAAAGTCCATAAGAGGTTATGCAGCTAAAGGCTCCCTCCAAATGACAGAGTCCTCAAGGGAATATCAGAAGGAGGGAGAAAAGAACTTTCTCATCTACAGGGACCTTATCCTAGAAAAGCTAAGTTCTCTGAGTGAGGGTTCACTGGTGCAAAAGCAGCAGACTAGAAGGCAACGTTATGAAACTGCTTGACAGTCTAGTGAGTTGGCAACAACCCAAGATATGTTGAGAAGCATGCGGTAAGGTATGCAGAGCATGATGAATGCAGAGTATGCTGTATGCAGAGCATGCTGTATGTAGAGCATGTTGTATGCAGAGCATGCTGAATGCAGAGCATGCTGTATGCAGAGCATGTTGTATGCAGAGCATGCTGAATGCAGAGCATGCTGAATGCTGAGCATGTAGTAAGCAGAGCCTGCTGTAAGCAGAGCCTGCTGTAAGGAAAGCAGAGCGTGTGCATGGCGTTTAACATTTCTCAGAAATTCCATGACCAGTGCTAGAGTGCTTTATGCATGCTTGCATGGGGTTTAAAAATCAACATAATGTTTACCTTACATTCATAACTCATGATTCATATTTTTGCCATGGTTTGAAAATGGAGGTAAGGTATGCTGAACAGCAGAGTCAGAACGAGCTGGAACAACAACAGTGGAAGGTGCAGAAAGTTCCTGTTCCTGTGGTATGAGTGGAGCGTGAAGAGACCGAGGTTGCGCAGAACAAGGTAAAGTTCCCGCAAGCAGAGGTGTCTGAGGCGCAGGATCAGGGTGCACGGGTTGAGCTCGGTGCAGCAGCTGAGGAGACTGACTCACAGGTGGAAGAGGTTGTACCTCCACCGAGAGTTGCACCACCGGTGGAGCAGCCAGGGGAGGAGGAGGAAGAGTGGGGTAATCCTCCTGATCCCAAACCGAAGGTTGCCTTAAAGAAGGCTGAGGCTGAACAACACTGGGAACAGCGAACACAGAAAGAGGTTCAACATCGTACGCCTGGCAGATGGTGCTGCGACTGGGTGCAGCGAGTGCAGGCGGGTTGAGCACAGGCTGAACGGGTGCAGGGGAGGTGCAACACTCTCAGCCCGACACTCACACAACAGGTCCGAAAGCTGTGCTTGCATGGACTGTAGTAGAGTCCACAACATCGTACGCCTGGCAGATGGTGCTGCGACTGGGTGCAGCGAGTGCAGGCGGGTTGAGCACAGGCTGAAAGGGTGCAGGTGGAGGTGCAACACTCTCAGCCCGACACTCACGCAACAGGTCCGAAAGCTGTGCTTGCATGGACTGTAGTAGAGTCCACAACATCGTACGCCTGGCAGATGGTGTTGCGACTGGGTGCAGCGAGTGCAGGCGGGTGCAGCACAGGCTGAACGGGTGCAGCCGGTTGGTGCACCACCGGTGCAGGCGGGTGCAGCACAGGCTGAACGGGTGCAGGCGGTTGGTGCACCACCGGTGCAGGAGGAGGAGGAGGTGCAACACTCTCAGCACGACACTCACGCATCAGGTCCGAAAGCTGTGCTTGCATGGACTGTAGTAGAGTCCACAACATCGTACGCCTGGCAGGTGGTACTGCGATCAGGCGGAGCGAGCATAGGGGGGGGGAGTGTAGGCGCACTCTCAGCCCGACAAACTGATGACTGAGGAGAGTCAGAGCTAACCCAATGACTGCATCCGGGTTGTTGAACTTTACTTCGTACGTCTGGCATAGGTCTGGACTTTACGTTTAAGAGGTCTTGAGACCTGAGACCAGCGTAACTCTGCCTTTATTTTCTCCTCTAAATCTCTTCTGCAGACGAGCAAAATAAGGGCTCAATCGTCTGCGGGTGGGAGTGACGGTCTCGGTAAGACACGCCCACAACCACCGAGGATACTTCTGTGCGCCGATCAAGGCCTGCCGAACCCTTATGCCCTTCGACATTGCTTCTCCCCTGGGCTTGGGAGCTTGCAAGAGGTCCCGGACTGGGAGGACGACTGGCGCGCACAAAAGTACCCTCACGCATAACACTGACATACTTTGCGCTAATCACTTATCACTTTGATTTCTGTTTGCACTTATTTCACTGAACTCGAAACTTTAAGTGGTTTGTACCTGAAACACGCAATTCTATCCTTCTCAAAAGTTAGTAATTGCGAAAACAGAATTACAATGTAACAGAAAAATCTAATGAAAGAAAATTCAGTGGCTGGAAAGAGACTAAACACTAGATCACTCTAGAAACGTTTAGTTTCTTCCCCTAAAGAGACTAGGGATAAGAGCAAAACGATAACGACGTTACTCGTACGCCTGGCAGGCTTGAGGGAAACGTTTATCCTCTTTCTCCCTCCGTCTCTATCTCTCTCTCTCTCTCTCTCTTGACTTAGAACCTGAGAGAAGAGCCCAATCATATATATCGTTAAAACATATTATTGTTAAAGGAAAAAACTGAAATATTTCCCAAAAAGAAAAGTTCCTTATTAGGATCAAAACCATTAAGTTAAGAAAGAATGAACAAAACGCTAGACACGGTTACTCTTACTGCAATGTGAAACCGTGAACATTCTTTCTCTATCGTAACGATAGAGTGCAAGTTGAAACGTTCTGAACGTCAACAACTGCCGAGACAAACAAAACGTTAGTTCAACTTTGAAAAAGTACGAGACTATCAAAGAAATTCTTTCAAAGACCTTAAAATAGCATAATATGTTAACAGGTAAAACCGAAATGACGGGCTCACGATAATTAACTTCGGTACCAAGAAAAGACCGCCTACTATTAGGAAGGTCGAATATAAACAAATATAAAAATTAATTTTAATAAGTTTATAATAAAAGGAAGTTAATCGAAGAGGCCTATAAGAGGCGGAGAGATATAAAATAAATCTATAACTTTTGTTAAGCAAAATTAAGAAAGAAAGTCTATACTCTCTTAGACACCAACACTTCCGTCTAAGGGAAGGGTCGGCCATTGAAAGGTGAACGAGAGTTCATACTCTCTTCGTCACCAAAAATAATCAAATTAATTCCAAAAGCTAACTAAGCTAAAATAGAAGTTTCCAGTAAAGCGACAGCCGAAATCAAAGAGAAATACTTCACCAAAGTCGTGAAAATACTCCAAGAACATAAGCGTATCCCAGAACGTCTTGTCAGAAGCACGACAGAGGAATAATTGAGGAGGTGTCAACAAGAAGTACTTGAGTACCTGGCCACAGGTGGCGCTGGTAAGAACACCCCCTTCTAGTATTGTGATAGCTGGCGTATCCCTCCATAGAATTCTGTCGGGCAACAGAGTTGACAGCTACATGATTATCGGGTAAGTTTAATATTGAAAAAGTCCAATTTCATATTGCAAATGTCATTTTGCTTACTAAATTATATTATATTGTTTTACCACAGTAATTTCATTGTGAACTTTTAATACATTATCTGAAATTCATAATTTCAATTGGATCTGTGTTTGTCTCTACAAATGTTTGTATGTTAACCCTTTTACCCACAAAGGACGTACTGGTACGTTTTATAAAACTCATCCCTTTGCCCCCATGGACGTACCGGTACGTCCTTGCAAAAACTTCTATTTACATGACAAATTCGGAGATAATTTGTATTTTTCCTAACCATACAAACCTTAGCTATTTACATAGGGTATTACTATCGGCGTAGCTGAAATTGACGAGCCATTAGATTTTTAACGAGGGTTAACGACCCCCGCGCTAGTTAGCAGGGGTAGGGGAAGGGTAGCTTGCTACCCCTCCCCCCTCACACACCGGTGAAATGTCTCACTTCACTTAGAGGTAGGACTTGTCTTGGGGGACAGGGCTGGCGGACAAATATGTGTAAATAGCTAAGGTTTGTATGGTTAGGAAAAATTCAAATTATCTCCGAATTTGTCATTTGTTCCTTAACAGAAATACAAACCATGCTATTTACATAGGGTGACTTACCCCTTAGGAAGGGTGGAAAGTCCCCAGCCTTACTGGCTTTGGCTTACCCGGGGACTCAGAATCCGAGTGAGCAGCACTCGAGAAAAGGAGTCCCTGCACCTCACAAGTTCCTTGCTCTGCAAGGAACGTGTGGCCTACATAAGCTTGTGTGTGAAGGAATAAAGTGTGACTCGTCCTAGGCAGTTGACCTGGAGTTCTTTAGACGGAACTCTAGGTTAGGACGTTCCCAATACAACCTCGTCAGGGTATGGGGGACGCGACAGTATTATCTTAATACGAGGAACACAAGGAAGCATGGTTTACCTGCAAAGGTTTGAGGTCAGCTATGCAGAGACCAGGATGCTGCTTTCCCCAGCAGAGGGGAGGATGAAGAAAGAAGTAAGGGCCAGACATACTTCTTCAGTTCATGCAGTCTAAAACCGGGTAACAATGCCCTCAACCTTCTGCTACCTGTCCAATAAGGAGCCTGAGGTTAGACCAGCTGTTGTGTAGCCACCACAGGGCGATAGAAAACGTATCGATACTCCTGTGGGTCACGTCCTGCAGGTAGTGGGTTGTGAAGGTCGTTAGATGCTTCCAGACTCCAGCTTGTAGCACCTGCGTCACAGAGTAGTTCCTCTTGAAGGCCAGGGATGTTGCGATGTATCTGACATCGTGTGCTGTAGGGCGACGTGACGGAGGAGGGTCTGGATTCAGGTTGAGATGAATGACCTTGAATCCGGGCTGAAAAGGCATTCTTGGTGACCCTCCCCTGCATCCTTCCTGTGCTCCCAAACCGGGCTCGCACGTGAGGATGAACTGCAGCTGATCTTAAAGATAACCCCTCCGGTTCCTTACTGGCATGTAGGAGAAGGTCTGGGTCATCTTGTTACAGAACGGAGACTCGAATCTTGAAGGAGTCGAACCGAAGGTCCGGGAATCCAAGATTCTGAGTCTAGTAACCAACTCAGGGACGAACCTGAAGTTGCCTCCCCCTATCCTCTTGAAAGGGCGACGTCGTACGAGAGACCATGAAGATTGCTTACACGCTTGGCAGAGGTCAGAATGAGCAGGAAAACCGTCTTCCAAGATGGGCGACGATTAGAGGCCTGACGTAATGGTTCGCAAGGAGATCTCTTAAGGGTCTTAAGAGCCCCAACCATGTTCCATGGAGGAGGTCTCACTTCCGACAGGGGGCAGGTAAGTTCGTAGCTTCGTATGAGCGAAAAAAGATCCAGCGGGGAAGAAATGTCTATCCTTCCAGCCTGAAGGCCAGAGTAAGGCTGAGCGATAGGCTTCAACGCCGAGAGCGAAAATCGAATTTCCTCCCACCGATAAACAATAACTCCGTTATGCTGGAGTAGAGGCATCAAAGGGAGAGGTACCTCTCCCACGACACCAACCACAGAAGATTCTCCGCTTCGCCTGGTAGACCCTTGCGGATGACTTTCGCAGGTGATGAGACCTCTGCTCCACGACTCTTGCCTCTTTGTGAGGAGGTGCTGTAAGTCTCCAGGCGTGAAGCTGAAGCAAAGCTACGGCTTGTGATAAATGTTGCAGTGTGGTTGTTTGAGTAGCCCGTGTCGTGGGAGAAGCTCTCCCGGGAGTTCCGCCAGGGGATGCAGAAGGTCCGGAAACCGTTCTGCGTAAAGTCGCAGCGGAGCTCTCAGGGTCATCGATAGGTTGACCGACAATCTAGTCTCGTTGAGCCCCCTTCTCAACAGACAAAATGGTGGGAAGACGTAGGCGTCGATGTTGTCCCACCGTCATAGGAAGGCATCTTGCCAAAGAGTCTTGGGGTCTGAGACTGGGGGGTAGTACAGCGGCAGATTGAAGTTTAAGGCTGTCGCGAGCAGGTCCCCCAGGTCAGGGCTTTGCTGGTTACTAGGGACCAAAGACCCCCAGGTACTCTCTGTCTGTGAGTCTCTGCTCAGATTGTTGGAGAGCACATTCCTTTGCCCAGAATGAAGCGAGCCGATAGTGGTATTGAGTGGACTTTGGTTCATCTCAGCATCTCTACTGCAAGATGCGCATGTTATGAAAATGTACCTCCAAGCTAGTTGAAATACGTCAGTACCGTGGAGTTGTCGCTCACGGAGTGACTCGCCAGGGTCTGTTGGAACTGTTGAAGGGCCAGACTACTGCCTTTAATCCTAGCTGATTGATATGGAGGTACCCTTCAGGTTCTGACCATAGGCCTGATTAAGAACGTGCCCCCCCCCCCCCCGGTTTTTTTTTGACGAGTTCGAGAACAGCATCAAATGTGGGGGAAGGACGAGAAGATCCACTCCCTTGCAAGAGGTCTCCGTAGGTCAACCCCCATTGCAGGTCTAATGGTTCACCTGGTCCCATAGGGACCAAAAAGTCTGGTGAATCGTTGCTTTGATTCCACCGGGACTTGGGCCGCCTAACCAGGAACTTATCCTGAGGCGACCGTTCGGAACTAGACGGGTCAAGGAGGAAAGGAGAACTAGGAAGGGTAACCAAGATAGGGCTGAAAGCTCTCCTAGTCTGAGGAAAGGTTCTGCGACTCTCCTCAGCCTTTCTGCAGTCATAGGAGTCAATATCGTGCCTAGATATCCCAGATGTTGAGATAGAAGCAGAGAAGACTTCTCGCTAATTACCATGATCCCTAGATCTTGGTAAAGTCCCGGAAGCTTGTCTCGGTGTCGAAGAAGGTCGATTCCGAGACTACCGGAGTTAGCCAGTCCTCCAGAAAGCGAAGGAGGAGGAAGCCTGCTCCTGAGTGGCCATGAGGATATCAGGGTGAACCTCCTGGTGAAAACCTGTGGTGCTGTGGCGGGAACACAGCACAACATCTTGAACTGGTACATCTGTTGTCTAGGCTGAATTCCAAGTGCTTCCTGGAAGACGGATGGAATGGGATTTGGAAGTACCAGTCCTTCCGATCCAGTGCACATGAAGGCTTGTGGTCTCGCTACAAGACTGATCGATTCTGCTGTTCCACACTGAACGAAGTTTCTTCAACAAACTTGATCAGAGCTGAGTGGTCGATGACGGGACTCCAGTCTTCAGATGCTTTCCTTCCAAGAAAGGGTCGACTGAAGAAGCCGGGGAAGGGGGGGGGGATCGACGACCCTTTGGAGGGCATTCTTCTAGAGCATGGCTCCTTCTGCCCGAAGGGCTAGGCCCTTGCCGATCCCATGGCATAGAAGCTCAGCGACATTGGATTCGCTTGTCAGTGTAGGTAGAGATGTCAAGAACGAAGCGCAATATCCTTGGCTGAACAAGGAGATCATGCAGGAATCGGCACCGGGATGCTGCTACTTGAAAGCTTAACCTTAGGCATCCCCCCAGCGGGAAACCTGCAAGGGGGTTGCCAGTCCTAGCGTTTGCGGACTCGGCCGCTCCCTCTAGGATTATTGCCTCCCCGGAAGGACTTCCCGTCCTTCTTGTCCCTGACAGGAGGGGGCTGCTATTTGTACACCTTGTCTTAGCTGCCGGAGCCGGTTCCGATGGCCTAGGCTGACGAGGCTGTATGAGAGGCGCTGGAGGCTTGCCGGGTCTGGAAGTAAGCGCCTTTGGAGGAGTGAATCGAGATTCGACTTTCTCCACACACCAGCTGTCCATTTCCCCATCCTTGGCCTCAAACAAGCTCTTCCCAAGGATGGAAGTGTGTCTGAGTTTGCCAACATCCACGGTTGGGACTTCTGAGAGGAACCTCTCGGTCACTGCATCTCGATGCTTCAACATCGAGTTTGTCCGCAAGTTTGATCGGTCACTGCATCTCGATGCTTCAACATCGAGTTTGTCCGCAAGTTTGAAACTTGGCGACGGAAAACAATGGTGCTCGTGCCCGAGAGAAAGAAAGTTCCCATGATCTTCATTGTACAAACCCTCGGGTCGCAGTCGGGGAGGAAAATGCTTGGTAAGCCCCTTCCACGGAATGGTGGAGAGGAAGGGCTAGACCAGCCACCCCCATCTGATGGGGCCTGCCTGAAAAGAAGGAGAAGAATGTTGCCCAGACACTTCTGAAGATTCTTCTTGTTCTTGCACGCGCCATGCTTTGCGTTCGCGGGGTGAAGATCGCGACGGTGAAGATCGCGACGATGATGATCTGGAAATACGCACCCCAGAAAACTCGCCAGGTTGCCCATGTCGCGAAACCCGACGGGAATCGCGATCGAGAGCGCCCTGGCGCTCGCGCGATGATACAATCGATGGTTCGTGCGCGGGCGGCAGGAGAACGTGGGCGCGCATGCGCATGGGCGGCGGGCGGCTAGAAGAATCAGCAGGGGTGTAGAACCAATGATGAGGTTGCACACAAGGGCGGGCACAGGAGACACTTGTGGGCGCGCAGAGACTAGTGAAGATCGTCGGCGAGGAGGTGAACGCATATATGAGAGCTGGTGTACATTACATTGAAGGAACAATCTCCTTGCCTGCACCCAGATCCGGAAATCGTGGGTGCGAGAGCAACTTGGCGCGCATTTGCGCACATCAGTAGGCGCGCAGATGTGTGCTGGCGAGCATGGGAATCGTGGGCGTTCAGGAGACCGTTGGCGCTCATGGTGTGTGGTAGAAAAGGGAGCGCAGGTGTGTGCCCAGATCCGGAGATCATGGGCGCGGGGGCGAACGTTGGCGCGCTGTCACGGCCACCATTCTCCTTCCCCCCGCCTGCCTTCCCTGTACAACAAGCAGGTTGTTTGTTAATTGCTTGAGCACTTGTCACGTCTTTTAATTAGCAGTCGCAAGTGGGATTGCTTGCTCCCACCTCAACGTAAGCCAATCAGGATACGCCGTGACTGCTTCTGGCCTGTATATATACAGGGTCTGAGCTGGGTCGGTAGTCACTGGCAGCTCATTACTGCTACCCACTGCTACAAGTCTGCCTCCCTCACCTGTATTGTGTATCGTCTTTCGTCTTTGTATCATTTTTGTGAACTTCTCTGCTGTTCGGCTTTTTCGGCTAAGTATTTTGTAACATGTACCTCGTAATCCCCTTATCTCACCAGTGTGTTGTCCAGTGTTAGGGCAGTTATATTATCTTTATTTTTGTGTGTATTATTTTGTGTGTATTATGTTTACTGTATATGTTTACTGTGCACTGAATTAAATTAATGTTATGTTACTGAAATATTATTTCAACTTTCCATTCCCAGCATACCACAGTTACATGCGTTTCCCTTGCTTATCCTCACTTTTAATTTTGTTATACCTTGGGTATTCGGTATGCAATTATATTTAACTTTTTTTTATTCACATTCTAACACCCAAGTTGTGACAAGTGGCGACCTTGCCAGGATGTAATTGCTAAGTTGGTGATCGTTGTCCTTTATTTGTTACTCCCTTGTGTCCTGTTAATTATTAATCACTTTCTTTTACAGTGACAGTGCTTTGATTTTGTTCAGTGCTTTAATATGTTTCTTGTATCTGATAAGTGAAGTGTTTTTTTATTGTAAACCAAGACGAGTGTTGGTATGTGCAGTTTAAAGTCTTACGGTAAAACTCGTTTGGTATTGCACTTTGTACCGCCACACCACATATGTTAGATCAAGTGCAGTAAGTAGCAGTCATAGAGTTTACTCAGTTTAAAGTGTTCACAGCCCTCACTAGTAAACTTTATCAGCGTTAGGGTTAGCTAATAAGTGCTTACTTTCGCTCTCCATTCCGTGTGTACGGATCATTATTGTTTGTGTATCTTTATATCAAGTATCATTTATCGTTCCAAGTATCGGAGTGTCCATTTTTTTTCCCCAAGCCTCTCATGTTTCTCCAGTATCATTAAAAATCTTATTCAAGTATCTTTACGCGGTATGTGATTGTCGGTGACTCAGACGCGAACACTCCATCTATGAATCCTTAACAAGTATCTTTTTCAAGTATCGTTTATACAAACTTGTGTTTGTCTCAGTCTCACACGAACAATAATCTTGGGCATAGGACTAAGGGTATAACGAGACATTAATGAGGGTCTGTCTAGTTATCGAAGGGCTGTTTCTGTTTTACGACCCGGCCGTCCTTGTCTATCGAGTGCTAGTTCAATAATTTCATTTGATTCTTTCCCTGTATTCTTTTTATTGTTTACTATTAATAATTAATCATGTCGTTTAACCTAGATGACTTTGTTGCTAATCCATCTTCGGATAAGTTAGCAGGACCTCTCAAAAAAGATGATTGGAAGCAAATTGCCCATCATTATGGCATTGAAATTCACTATAAGCTAAATAAGACTATGATTAAGAATGTGGTGGTTGAAGAGTTAGTCAGCCAAGGGGTACTTGCGGCAGTTGCCATAGATACTTTAACCCCGGCGAGTTCGGTGTTACCTGACGCTCAGGCTGAACCAGCGGGTTACCGCTCGCCTCCCGTTCTGTCACCTGTTAGGCCTTATCAGCGATTTACTGACGTCAATCCCTTAGAACTGGAGAAATTAAAATTAGACTATCGATTACAAATGCAAAGAGAATTGTTAGAAAGCGAAAAAGAAAGAGAAAAACTCAGATTAGAAGTAGAAAACGAAAGAGAAATCGAAATTCAAAGAGAAAGATTCAAACTAGAAAGAGAAAGGCTTGCATTAGAAAAGGAGAAGCTAGAAAGAGAGTTAGAGTTAAAATCTAAAGAGGTGGACATAACAGAAAAAAACAAAGAAAAGGTACTAGAATTACAGGAAAAACAGTTAAAATTAAATGTAGGTAACATGTCCTCCCTCCTTCCTGGTTTTTCTGAAGATGATGTTGATGGGTACTTTAAAACTTTCGAGATTATTGCTAACAAACTAGAATGGCCAAAGGATGAATGGCTTACCATCCTAACTCCAAAATTAACAGGAAAGGCTCTTAGGGTATATAACAGTTTAGATAGGCCTGAGGATTATGATTTTGTTAAGAAACAGGTCTTGTATGCCTATGCTCTTACTCCTGACGGCTGCCGACTGAAATTCCGATCCTTAACCAAGTCCCATACCCAAACTTATGTTGAATTTGCCACTGATAAATTGAGACAGTGTAAAAAGTGGCTTGAGGCTATTAATGTAACAACATTTTCAGAACTAGTTAATGCTGTTGTCTTGGAGGAGTGGAAGAATAAGCTTCCCTTCCACTTGGTGAGATATGTGGAGGAAAGGGGTGAGAAGGAGCTGATCCGAGCAGCAGAGTTAGTGGATGCTCAGGCGTTGATGATAGACACGTGGGGGAGTGGAGCTCGTAGGCAGAGCCCCAGTGTGAAAACCCCCTCTGGTGAACACCTTGCAGGAGTGGGGCGAGGTTTAGGAGGCAACAGTTCACGTCCTGCTCCCCAGCCAGTAACCTGTAATTATTGTAAGAAACCCGGGCATATGATCCAAGAGTGTCGTCATCCTGGGTGTAAAGTGTCCAAAAGCTCTAACACCAAACACACAGTCACTTCTTCTAAGCCAATAGCAGCCTCAAATGTGCCTGGTCCTAATCTCTCTCTCTTTGACCCTTTTATCTCTCAAGGATTTGTGTCGATATGTAAGGGTGATCATAAGTACCCTATTACCTTACTTAGAGACACGGGTGCAGCCCAGTCCATTCTATTATCCAATGTCATTCCGAACATTTCTGATTCTTACACCGGTGAAAAAGTTTTACTGTCTGATCTAACTTGTCAAACGTCTTATCCCCTAGCAGAAATTTATCTTGAATGTGACCTTCTATCCTCCCCTGTTAAAGTAGCCATACGTCAAGACTCCTTGCCTGTACTCGGAATTCAGTTTCTACTAGGTAATGATCTCGCAGGTACCCTAACAGTTCCTCCAGTGAAGACAGTAGACCAACCTTTACCTGTTAGTCCTACACATGATCTGGATGAAAGACTTCCCCACCTTTTCCCTGCCTGTGCTGTCACCCGGTCTCAAAGTAAGGTCTTAACTGCTCCCTCCGCTAATTCTTCATCCTTAACTCCATCTTTACCTACTACTCCTCCATCCTTTGGGAAGGATGATCTGATAAACAGGGCCATGAACAAAGCAGAACTCATTCAGGCACAACAGCAGGATCACACACTTTCTCATTTACTTCACACAGCTACCGACAAAACAGATATAGACACCACTCCATGCTTTTATTTTGAAGATGGAGTTTTAATGAGAGCATACAGACCACCTACCCACAATAAGTTGCAGTCCTGGTCAGAAACTCATCAAATAGTCCTTCCTACATCGGTTCGGAATAGTGTCATCAAATTAGCTCATGATGGTTTTGCAGGACATCTAGGTATCAGGAAGACTTATCTCAAAGTATTGGAACATTTTTACTGGCCGGGGATGCGAAAGGACATTTCCAGTTTCGTGCGGACCTGTCACATTTGCCAGGTAGCGGGTAAGCCTAATCAAAACATTCCCAAGGCTCCCCTCAAGACAATTTCTATCAAAGAAGAGCCTTTCAATAAAATAATCATTGATTGTGTCGGCCCCCTACCTAGGACAAAGAAAGGAAACGAATATCTTTTAACTGTAGTCGATGTGACCACCCGTTATCCTGAGGCATTCCCCCTTAAATCCATCACTGCCAAATCTGTAATTGCACCTTTGTTATCTATGTTCACCTCTAAAGGAATCCCCTGTCAGATCCAATCCGATCAAGGTACTAACTTTACAAGTGCTCTCTTTCAACAGGTCCTTACTGAACTGGGAATCAAACATGTTGTCTCCTCAGCCTACCATCCACAATCGCAGGGGTGTCTGGAAAGGTACCACCAGACCCTAAAATCCATGCTACGAAAATACTGCCTGGAGACTGGAGCAAGTTGGGACACTAACTTAGATTGGTTACTTTTTTCTATTCGGGAAGCCAATCACGAATCTATGGGTTTCTCACCTTTTGAGTTGTTATATGGGCGACCCATAAGGGGACCCTTAAAAATATTGAAAGATCAGTGGTTCATGCCCCAGTCAGACAGTCACACTAATGTAAATGCATATGTTAAAAATCTACAAAGTAAATTACAGGAAGTACGTAAGTTTTCTAAGTCCCACTTGTCCCGGCTCCAAGGCAGATATAAAGCACAGTATGACAAGAAAACGAAAAGTAGAACATTTAATCCAGGGGATTTGGTTTTGGCTTTTCTACCTATAACAGGGAGCCCAATGCAAAAGAGGTTTTTAGGGCCATATAAAATTAAAGAACGGCTGGGACCACTTAACTATGTTCTTGAAACCCCAGACCGACGTAAAAAACAGCAGTTGGTACATATTAATCTGATAAAGTCCTACCTTTCCAGACCACCAGAGGAGGGTACCAGCAGTTTGCCAGTGACTCTTGTAACCATTAATGTTGATGTAGCTCCTGTGGCAGTGACTTTGTCCGAGGAAAACGAAGGCACCCAATCCATTGACTTTCCCTTGCCTACCAGTGCCTCATTGAATCAAGAACTATTGCTTCAGTCTGATGAGTATTTTTGTGGGCTTAACCCTTGTCAAAAACAGCAGATAATTCACTTGCTAAAACAATTTCCAACTATTACCTCAGAACATCCAGGCTCTTGCAATATTCTTAAACATGACATTCAATTAAAAGAACCAAACCAACCTCCCATTAGACAACGTCCTTATCACCTTAACCCTGTCAAGACTGAAATCCTCAAACAAGAAGTACAGTATCTTCTTGATCATAATCTAGCCGTACCTAGTCAGTCTCCCTGGGCTTCACCCTGTATCTTGGTTCCTAAACCTAATCAAACTTACCGGATGTGTACAGATTTCCGTAAATTAAACAACGTCACTGTCCGGGATGCTACCCACTGCTACAAGTCTGCCTCCCTCACCTGTATTGTGTCTCGTCTATGTATCGTTTTTGTGAACTTCTCTGCTGGTCGGCTTTTTCGGCTAAGTATTTTGTAACCTGCACCTCTTAATCCCCTTATCTCACCAGTGTGTTGTCCAGTATTAGGACAGTTATATTATCTTTATATTTGTGTATTATTTTGTGTATTATGTTTACTTTATATGTATATGTTTACTGTGCACTGAATTAAATTAAGGTTATGTTACTGAAATATTATTTGAACTCTCCATTCCCAGCATACCACAGCTACATGCGTTCCCTTGCGTTTCTTCACTTTTAATTTTTGTTATACCTTGGGTATTCGGTATGCAATTATATTTATTTTTTTTTATTTTCACATTCTAACACCCAAGTTGTGACTCGTTTGGTATTGCACTTTGTACCGCCACACCACATATGTTAGATCAAGTGCAGTAAGTAGCAGTCATAGAGTTTACTCAGTTTAAAGTGTTCACAGCCCTCACTAGTAAACTTTATCAGCGTTAGGGTTAGCTAATAAGTGCTTACTTTCGCTCTCCATTCCGTGTGTACGGATCATTATTGTTTGTGTATCTTTATATCAAGTATCATTTATCGTTCCAAGTATCGGAGTGTCCATTTTTTTTCCCCAAGCCTCTCATGTTTCTCCAGTATCATTAAAAATCTTATTCAAGTATCTTTACGCGGTATGTGATTGTCGGTGACTCAGACGCGAACACTCCATCTATGAATCCTTAACAAGTATCTTTTTCAAGTATCGTTTATACAAACTTGTGTTTGTCTCAGTCTCACACGAACAATAATCTTGGGCATAGGACTAAGGGTATAACGAGACATTAATGAGGGTCTGTCTAGTTATCGAAGGGCTGTTTCTGTTTTACGACCCGGCCGTCCTTGTCTATCGAGTGCTAGTTCAATAATTTCATTTGATTCTTTCCCTGTATTCTTTTTATTGTTTACTATTAATAATTAATCATGTCGTTTAACCTAGATGACTTTGTTGCTAATCCATCTTCGGATAAGTTAGCAGGACCTCTCAGAAAAGATGATTGGAAGCAAATTGGAAGCAAATTGCGTACATCAGGAAGGGGAGTGCCGATGCGCGCTGGCAAGCAGGCGATCGTGGGCGTTCAAGAGACCGTTGGCGCCCATGGCGCGTAGCAGGAAAAGGGCGCGCAAATGTGCGCTGGCGAGCTGAAGAGAGCTGGCGCACAGAAGGTCTCAGAATCACAGGTGAGCGCTGGCGACCAGAAGATCTACGGCGAGACTCAACTACAGGAGATCGTGGTCCACAGCAGGCGAGCGCTAGAGCGCTACTATGCGCTGGAGATCGTTGGTGCGCAGGTAAAACCTGGCACTTAAGGGACTTACCCACATTGTAGAATAAGCCCCTTTGCCCCGAAGGGACCGGTGCCCGTTGGAAATGAGGTGCGTAGGCGCCCACTGCGCATCTGCGTCCAGGAACGGAGATGAAGACTAGAAGGTCTGGCAGGAGTCGGAGATCGCGAACGATCTTCTGAGGGACGGAGAAGCAGCTGCAATGGTCGGTACTCGTCGAGGAGGATCCTCTGCGGAGAACGTCGAATGAAGATGAAGACGACCTTGGACAGGAGCCCCATCCTCAGACCTCCGAAGAGGAGTCTCTGATAGTGAACTCCCCCGAGGAGAAGAGTCACTTGCAGGAGAGACCGTTGGCATCAGCTGTCCCTGAAGGGAACTGCGCCCTCAGCAACAACAGCAGGAGGAGTCCTCCGAAGAGGAGTCTCTGTGGTGAACTCCCCCCGGGGGAGAAGCACTTGTAGGAGAGACCGTAGGACTCAGCTGCCCCCCCCAAGGGGACTGAGCCTTCAGCAACAACAGCAGAAGGAGACCTTCAAAGAGGAGTCTCTGTGGTGAACTCCCCCCTGGGGGAGAAGCACTCGCAGGGGAGACCGTAGGACTCAGCTGCCCCCCGAAGGGGACTGAGCCTTCAGCAACAACAGCAGAAGGAGTCCTCCGAAAAGGAGTCTCTATGAGTGTCCTCCCTCGTGAACGAGAGAGGAAACACTTCGTAGAAGAGACTGAAGAAGGAGCCCAAGGACCGAAGGGCCAGCAATTGACCTATAAAGAGCAATCCTCTGAAGAGGGGCTCGTACAGCTGCTCAGCCCCTTGAGCGTACCTGCAGGTGCGACGCTCAGCACCAAGAGCATAGTCGCACGAATTCCATGGTCCGAGCTTGCAACCGCTCAGCTCCTTGAGCAAGGTTACAAAAGCGGTCGCTCAGCACCAAGAGCTTAACCGCCGGAGGACCAGGAACAAATAATACTAATAATAATAATAATAATTAAGGTAAGAGAAGTTCCTCCCAGAAGGGAAAAAAAAACTCTAACCTGGGCAGGGAACCTTCCCTCGGAAGGGAAGTTACCCACCCAAGGAGGCGAACCTCCTGAGAGTTCTAAGATGAACTGAAGAGCTGACAGTTGTCACGGGAGAACTTCCAGGAGAAGGAGACACGCCCCTGACAAAGTCCTATAAAGGAGGCAGCAACAGCAGACTCCCCAGGCCCCAACAAGACAGCTCTGCTTCGTTGTCACATTAGGCAAATGAAAAACTAGATCGTTAACTGTGAAAATAACTGGGAAGACTCCGAAGAGGAATCCCGAGGGGAAAAAAAAAAACACAAGAATTACACAACAGGCATGAGCCCTCAACCCCACTTACACTCACGGGGAACTGGGAAGGGTGGAGAACTGTAACAAAAACAGAATTATAACAATATAATTATGTAATTCAATTAAGAATGTTCACTAAAAGTAAGAACGAAAAACCACGAAAGGAAGCGTTCTACAAAAGCTGAAAATTTCATAAAAAAAAAAAAAAATTGAGATAAAATGTACGGCGAAGCAACTCCACCCGACACGGGAAGGAAGCTACCATAGTACGTAGTAAAGGTAGTACGTAGTAAAGGGTAAACGACCTCAAGAGAGAGAGAGAGAGAGAGAGACCGTAGTCAAACTACACTCTCATGTCTCCCCCGCTGAAACCCACATTCCCAGTAGGAAAGGAGGAGCAGCAGAGAAACAAATAAGTCCAGCGATGACGACTCCCCACGGCGCCCGAAGGAGCCGAAGGACCAAGGAAGAGATCGCGATCCATGAAATTACACCGTGGCGGCCTGACTGCTGTCGGGCTACACGGTGATATGGTACACGACGCGCACACAGCACGAACACTGAAAAGGAAACTTACTGATTTCTATACTCAAATATATACATAAAAATTAAAATCTGCTTACATATAGATTGAGTATAAAAAAAGTAAGTAATTAAGTAAAGACAAAACATTAAATGGCTGCCAAGCGAGGACGAAAGACAGACATGTCTGCACATCGTCCAAGCCAAAAGTGAAGTGAGACATTTCACCGGTGTGTGAGGGGGGAGGGATAGCAAGCTACCCCTCCCCTACCCCTGCTACCTAGCGCGGGGATAGTTAACCCTTGTTATAAATCTAATGGCTCGCCAATTTCAGCTACGCCGAAAGTAATACCCTATGTAAATAGTGTGGTTTGTATTTCGGTTACGGAACAAATTTTTTTTTTGCATTGTTTTGATAATTTTTTGAGAAACTTCAGACATTTTCCAAGAGAATGAGACCAACCTGACCTCTCTATGACAAAAATTAAGGCTGTTAGAGCAATTTAAAAAAAATATATACTGCAAAATGTGCTTGAAAAAAAAATAACAACTGGGGGTTAAGGGTTGGAAAGTTCCAAATAGCCTGGGGGTAAAAGGGTTAAGGCCCTTCTTATATACAAATTTAACAAGTACAAAATATATTGACACAATAAAATAAGTAACCCTGTAGAACAAAAAACAACCAACTTACATTTTAATCTCGTCTGAAGTCGGCGTAGCTTGCATGCGGTGCGATAGGCAGCATATTTAACAGAGTTAGCAGATAGAACCTCCTCCATGATACGAATATATTCTGGATGATCCCATTGCGTAACTCCAAGAGAGTGGCTGAGAAAACACACTACATGTTAGTGGAAATACTAACTAGCATGAAATATATATCCATTACACTAAAACCATATGCAAAGTTCTTTTATTGCAGAAAATAATTAAAGTTGTATAAAAAAACTCAATTTGTTAATTTTTTAGTTTACGAATATTTTAACTTGAAAATAACTCAATAACTACTTATGTCTAAGAAACCCCCTAATGTGTATATTGATTAATTTTCCGAAGCTCCTTTAATCCATGTTTACTCCAGAAATTAATAAAAAGAGTTCACATTTTCTTTCCTTTCAAACGATACAAGACCCAATTAAAACAATGAGGCAATCTAGCAGTTAATGGCAAGTAGCATGCTAGGAGGTACCAATTCTTAATTTTTCTCAGTCTCAGTTCTCGTCAAGACGGGGGAAAATAAGTAATTATTTTTACGAGGCAAAATTTCAAAGCCTATAAAAACCTTGTGGTTTCTGGGTCCTGTAATAAAAGACATATCTAAATAGACCAGTCTTTCTTATGGGGAACTATGGGGACATTACTTGAATTTTTGTGGGTCGTACTACCACTAATTTGTTTGTACAGAGTAAACTGATATTCACCACAGAAAAACAGAGCGTTTAAGGCTTGTATGAGACTCGTAAAAATAAAAAGGAATGAATTTGCCTGAAGCACTTACAGGTAAGTATTTTACAAATTTCCCCAGTGCGATTCATGTTTACAAAGGCAAATGCTAAAGCAAAAAAACTTTTCGAGTAAAAAATCGTTAATCATCAGGGCAGTTTGGGATGTGAGATGTTGAACATGAATGGTTACGAAAATTAATAATGTCCTGATATACAATACAGTACATATTATAGTCCCTGCCAGTTAGAAAGTTTTAAACAGTATTCACAAGAGATAAGGCTCATACTTGACAGCTTTTATTCGTATTTACTTTAATTTCCTAGATTTTATTGACCTAAGTTTGCATTTGCACAGGATAGGGTAACATTTTGTGGTCACCTTCCATAAACTTGAATTCCTAATAAGACTATAATTGGGGGTAGCAAAACGGATAGAATATTTACTATAAGATTTTTGGTTAACCTACTATAAGCTGGAATATTTAGTGTTTACACTTTGCAGTTGCATACATCCAAACTCCCCTTTCAGAGATTACCAAAATGTATAAAGTACAGAATCTCATTCACATATGGCACTTGAGTAATCTCTCTTATAGTTTTGTTTTTAATCGTGTCCTGCCCTTTTAACTCCCAATATTCTTCTGTGGGCTTTGCTCTCAAATATAAAAAATCTGTTAGACATTGTTTCATTGCCATACCATGACTCATGTACATACAGTAACACAGATCTCACTAAACTGATATATAGTAGTGTATCAAATATAGGATTACACGAAAAGTAACACTTACTTCACATAATATGGAACACCCGATGACAAGCGAGCTCTTGTCCAATCTTCTAGGACACGTCCTGGAAAGAAAGCAGAATAAAATTAGCATTATAGTTGAAGCAATATTGATAAGCACGAATTTCAACCAATGAGAATTTACAAAAAGTTATCAAAATTAGAAACTAACACGAAATATTAAAACAATCTAAACAAACACTGGCGTGAATCAACCCAATATGCCTTTGCAATGTTCCTTAAAACAAAAGTCCAAGAAAATAATGTAAAGAGAAAAAAAGGTTTGTTTTACCATTATATACCCTTTTCCCCACCCAAAACCACGGGTTCCCATTGGGAGTCTTCCATTTTCGACAGATGTAGATATATGTATATTTCACCAAGTATTTATTAACGGTAAAAATAAGTGTCATTTTCGAAGAAAACAGGCGTTTTTCTGTAGGAGCAAGTAGTTTTATAGTAGGAAAGCTTTTCCCGTCCGTAATTATAATTAAACCCATTCTGCTCTAAGGCATAAAGTAATGGGGTAGTATGCATAACGTTGTGTCACCTGTGTTTTGCCCATCAAAATACTTGCCCACTAGGCTCACGTGTGTAGCGCAACACGTACCGCCTTGCAGAACAGAAGAGCAATGAAGTAGTATTTAATTGGGAGCTTTTGTAAATCAGCGGCCAGTTTCTCCTCCATGCATAGAAAATGGACACCAACTAACCTAAACTTCCCTACCTAACCTAACATAAAAGTTGTGTCCTTACCTACCTACCTACCTAACGGGGACGCCAAACGCCGCCCTGCAACTCCCCTTACACTGCTGCATTCTTGGTCAGCCGTCATCTTACAGAGCGGTGGCCGCTATCAAACACAACCCCGTTTAATTACGAGCGTAGCCAGCCACGGTGGAGCGCAGACCAGTCAGTGAAAAATTAGCGTTAGTTTATTAACCAATCTTCCCGTAGATACTATAAAATATGGGCAACGACGATAGGAAAGATTCTCGTTTTCTATGTGAGCAGCAGGAATGGTTTCCCAACGACCTACACACGTACCATTGTAATCTATCCGCCAAAAATTCATGGGCCTTACATTCTAACTGTTACTTATCTCAGTTTCCCTAATGTTTTAACTATTAGTTAAGTACCTACATTTAAGCTATTCAAATATGCGACACCGAGACTATACAATAATCTCCTATCACACATCCGGAAGACTTTAGATCTTAAGGTATTAGAGTTCCGGATGTGATATTTTCTAATTTAAAAAAAACTTTTACCGATATTAAGGCTTTCAGGATAATAATGAGGATTTGATAATTAACGAGCAAATTGCTCGTTAATTGCTCGGAGCAATATGCGGTCTGAAATGCTGAATGCCTTGAAATATATACGGTTAAATTAATTATGAATTACCCTGCAGAGAGTAGGATTTTTTACAGGGTCAGAAAAACAGCCATTAAAGTATAAAGTAGTAAAATATCATTGATCAGCTGAGGAAAGTGCAAAGACAGCAAACGGAAAGGGTGGTGTACCCCATTACAAAGCATTTTACTCAAAACCACATTATGAAATTCGTCTAATTCTTACCTTCTAATGTCTCCACCATCTTGTTACCCTATTATCGTCAGTTAATATAGCAGAAATGCCTCCATTATAAGAAAATACTGATGAATTTCATTGAGTGAAACTTCACGGGTGTTTGAATGGTCGACTTTGCAGTGATACCAACTTAACGAAAATGTCAACAATTGGCCAGGTTGCCAGATTATTTCAACTGGATTATCGTACATGAGCCTTAAAATTGTCGTTTTTCAACCAAAATTATCGTACACAGTTTCAATATAATTATTAGGGAGTTACATGATTGACTTATTT
This sequence comes from Palaemon carinicauda, assembly GCF_036898095.1. NCBI lineage: Eukaryota > Metazoa > Arthropoda > Malacostraca > Decapoda > Palaemonidae > Palaemon > Palaemon carinicauda. Next base: position 69,436,252 of record NC_090761.1, on the reverse strand, counting down.
CAAAATATTTTAGTATAATTGTTTAATTAAACACACACACATACATTATATGTACCTAAGGTATGTATCGTATATCGTACCGGACTCAAAATAATCGTACATGTACGATAATTATTGTACGCATGGCAACCCTGCAATTGGCTTAAACAAAATAATTGGCGTGTCAGTGTTACCAAGAACATTGTATGTCCATGTATTTTACTGTTAAATATTAAGAATATTAAAAAAATATCTTCAGCTTGAGTATATTATATTATTCACAACTATTTTTCTCATAATTAATGTCATTTTGGTAACAAGGTTATGCGTTTATTAAAAGTTCATTCTGGTAGCGACAAAGGCATGGCTATGACTCACTTGTTGCTTTGGTAAACAAATACAAAACTACAAACTGACAAAGTGTCGTATTGCCAGAATTATATTACATAGCATTTTCCTAAGTAATTAAGTCAATTAATTTCTTGAATTAACTTCAGCTTAACGGCGAAATAAAAGAGTTTAAAGCTACACACTAGCAATATGACATTTAATGTTCGCATAGTTCTCTGGCCATCTGTCAAAACCGCTTCTAGAGTATGGTCATCCTTAATAACGCGTCTTACAATTAACATAACCGTTCAGCAACCAAACTGCCAACCATAGCAGTGCTAGAGAATGGGAAATTACATAAAATTACAACTACCAACAATTCGCATTTAAGCAGATAATATCTTAGGCCTAAACATTACGATCATCTTTAATGAATGAATGGCCAAATACATCTGCTAATTATGGAGCAGTTTTCTTACTTTATTATAAAAACTGTGCAATATATTATTCGACAAGTCCCGTAAGTCTATTCCACATTATCTCTCTCTCTCTCTCTCTCTCTCTCTCTCTCTCTCTCTCTCAACGCAAAATATGCAATCTGCTGTATTATTCTAGAACTCCCCTATACCATAGTCTGTTCCACCTCTCTCTCTCTCTCTCTCTCTCTCTCTCTCTCTCTCTCTCAACACACACACACACGCATATATATATATATATATATAATACACACGACATCTCAAACGAGTAGCACGCGCTAATTCGAAAGTCATTATAACCCTTGAAATTATTACAACCTTTTTAATCTCAATGAAATCGACGGAGGAAGAACGGTCACTATATCATGATGACCTTTGCTGAGGCAAGGGACACCGGAAGTTCCAGTAATTTTACCCGGAAGTTATAGTTCACTGGAGCTTGCGGCCGGCTTGAAGAGCGATGGAATGTTGCTGGAAAACAAGAAATCTGAATCATGGGGTAAAGTACTTATGCTATCACATCTGCGTGTATTGAAACATTATGCAAAGAGGGAATTTTATTTTCTAAGCTCTGATTTTGATAATAAGTCGCATCGTAGGCCTATTTTAGAACCTTATGAAATATAATATATAATAAAATATTAACTGGAAAGAAATTATTTTTTTTTCACACACCAAGGCCCGCCTGAACAGACCTTTAGTGTTTGGTGGAGGGCGAGAAATAAACCCCTAAAAGTAAAAGTAGGTATAAGATGCTTTGTTTTCTAAGTTCTGAATGAGACGATTTTGATAATAATTCACATCGTAGGCCTATTTTAGAACCCCATGAAGAATAAGTTTTGTTTCGTAAGTTATGAATGAGATGATTTTAAAAATTGATTTCGAAGGGTAGGCCTATTTGGCTGTGAAGAAACAGAATTCATTATTATTGATCTCATAGGCATCTAGATCTTGAGAGAGAGAGAGAGAGAGAGAGAGAGAGAGAGAGAGAGAGAGAGAGAGTAGCCTACTGTTGAACAGTTACTTTTAAATGATACGTTTTTTTTTCTATTTCACGAGAAAATGTTGAGCTTTGTAGTTTATATTCAGCTGGGTCAAAACCACTATCCATGCGTTGTTTCTATTAGTCAAATAAATACAGTCACAAGAAAAATAATTAATTTAACAAAGAAAAAGAAAATACTTTCCCGTTTTCTTTTCGGGTTTGTGAAGCAGAGACTAAGGTAAACAATCTAGATCAATGCTTCGATTACTACCAAGATATGCGTTTGGTAAACCTATTCGTCCCTAAAGTATTCGAGAATCTCTCTCTCTCTCTCTCTCTCTCTCTCTCTCTCTCTCTCTCTTCTCCAGTGTCGATTCATTATTCACGCATAGTCTTGCCTTCACTTTGTATAACTCTCTTGTCTGTATCAACATATTCTTCCTGAGAACTTCCTCTTTGTCTTGTGAGATTTTACGCGCTGTGAAAGGTAGGTACCTGTCTTATAGAAAGAAAATATGCGACAAAAGCAGTGGAAGAGAAAATATGTTGGACAGACCCACCTGTTATTGCGCAGCCTAATAAGAGATTTTACTCATCCATATTTTAGATTATACGACTTAATAGTCATCCACAAAACAGTAGCTCTTCGCACTCCCCAAGAGAGATTAGTTCACCAAACATTCAGCTGGGCTCCACAGGGCACTCTGAGTTGGAAAACCAAGGCCTACATGGCTAAGGACTATGAAGCGTGAAGTGGGAGATGAACGTAGAAGATTGATTTAAAAGCTGAAAATAGAGACGACTGGTAATATCTAACCTAGGCTCTTTGCGCCAATAGCCGTAGGAGGAGATGATGATGATGATGATGACCAGGAATTAAACAGCCTGGAGTGGGCCCAGCGCTGCCAAGACGGTTCCAACAAGGTAGGGCGAAGCAATGGCTGACGATGACCCAGTTGTTAGGCCTATAGGCCTGCACTGTAACGTAGAAGTTGGAAGTTGGATAGCAAGAAGGAAGAAAGGAACTGGGAATGGAAGAAAAGGGATTCAATGAAGAGCTCAACAAGACACAGGGTTTGAGTAGACACTAATATTAAATTTGAAAACATAATGACACCCATAATTAAGCAGAGTTATTTTAGTAATGTAGACAAATAACTAAAAAAATATAAATTGAATGAAGATATTTTCAATTGGGTATGAAGTTAAAATGAAAGTTGAAAACGCGACAGATTATCTTTAAATTCGTGTTTCTTAAGCATAAAACACGAGCGTTTTTTGTTGTTTTTGTTGTTATTGATTTGGAGAGAGAGAGAGAGAGAGAGAGAGAGAGAGAGAGAGAGAGAATAAATTCTGGCGTCGTAAAAGAATCCTTTCATGTTAACCTGTTCGTTCTCCTTCAAGGTCAGCGCTAGAGTCATAATACGTTTCGTATTGCAACATTTTTCGTAACTACGATATTCACAACGGAACAAATACTTTAATAACTTCAAGGGCCTTTTCACATCAGCTTTGAAATTCCTATGATGTAGAGAGAACAGAATATTCTTACAGCTGTAAACTATGATTCGGCATTAACCTGAAATAATTTTATCGAAATATGTACAGTAAACATTAAATGTTAGTGCATCTCTGATGAAATAAGAACATTAATTCGATCTTTTTATTCAAAACCAAACAATCATTATGACTTTCCTTGTCAATCGCAGGAAATATACTTTTCAAAGGATATATTTCAAAGGAAATTTAACCATATGTGTGAAATATATATCTACACTGAATATACATCAGTATTCGTCATCTTACACTTCTAGACGAAACACAAAGAGTATTACCAAATAAAACGGGAGATTAAAAGCTTTAGGAAATAGTTGGTCTCCAAAACGTTTCTGTCCGTTAGATTGCATCACTTTTAAAGAACAAAGAGTAGGGGAGTTCTATAACACAGCGGGTAGGCCTAGACGAGTTTTATATAAAAAAGAATAGGCGTAGCCGAGTTTTATAGAACAGGGAGTAGGCCTAAAGTAGTTTGTATTGAGCAGGGAGTAGGCCCAGAGGAATTTTGTAGACCAGGGAGTAGGTCTGGAGGTATTTTAGAGACCAGGGAGTATTTCTAGATGAGTTCTATAGAACATTACGTAGGCCTAGATGCGTCTTATTTTATAACACATGGGATAGGCCTAGCGAAGTTTTATAGAACAGAGAGTAGGCCTAGACTGGTTATATAGAACAGGGAATATGCCTAAATGAATTTTATAGAACAAAGAATAGGCCTAGGAGAGCTTTATAGACAGGGAGTAGGGCAAGAGGCTTTTTATATAACAAGGAGTAGGCCTAAAGGAGTATTATAGAACAGTGGGTAGGCCTAGATGAGTCTTATAGAACAGGGAATAGGCCTAGAGGAGTTAGGTCCGAATTGGAGTAATCCACAAGGGAACAAAGAAGGGTTTTCATGGCTGTCAAAAATAAAAACAGTTTATCTGTATTTCCTCTAATGAGTGAAAACTTTATTGATAATTTTCATATTGATTGCTACTGTTTTTTTTTTTTAATTTTGTATTTTTTTTAGAAGGAAATTCTGGTTGTAATCTATTAGTCCCATAAAATTTCGGATGAAATAGGTCTACAAATTCTGAAAACCAATGTTGGTAACACTTTTGGGAGAAAAGCCTCTGGTAAGAAATATTTGGAAGTTATAATAATAATAATAACAATAATAAATAAACAAATAAATAAATATATAAAAATGACACCAACATAATAATATTATTAATATAACATTAATAATAATCAAATAATAATAACAATAATAAGTGTGATCATTATATGATTTAATCTGAAAGTTATTGATGGAACTAGGCCTAAATCGTTATGGTTCTTCGATGTTAACAGAATAAGATTTCCCATTTTCATAACCGCTGACTTGCTATTTGTGAACATTTCAATATGACCTTAACTAATGTAACGCCATCTATTACAAAACATGAAAAAGAAAACAAAAACCTAAATTATTATTATTATTATTTGCTAAGCTACAACACTAGTTGGAAGAGCAGGATGCTATAAGCCTAAAGGCTTCAACAGGGGAAAACCGCCCAGTGAGGAAAGGAAATTGATAAAGTACATGAGAAGTAATGAACAACTAAAATAAAACAATAAAAATAGTAACATTAAAATAGATATTTCATATATAAACTATACAATGGAGACTTAGATATTGTACTATTAAATAAAACTTTTCCATTTAGTAATAAAAGAGATAAAATTTAATGAGAGAGAGAGAGAGAGAGAGAGAGAGAGAGAGAGAGAGAATCTATCCTATTACAGATTAAATTACAGATAATTTCATGAGAATAACACAGATGGCGATAAGTAATATAAACATGAGAGAGAGAGAGAGAGAGAGAGAGAGAGAGAGAGAGAATCTATCCTATTACAGATTAAATTACAGATAATTTCATGAAAATAACACAGATGGCGATAAGTAATATAAACAAGAGAGAGAGAGAGAGAGAGAGAGAGAGAGAATCTATCCTATTACAGATTAAATTACAGATAAGTACATGAAAATAACACAGATGGCGATAAGTAATATAAACATGAGAGAGAGAGAGAGAGAGAGAGAGAGAGAGAGAATCTATCCTATTACAGATTAATTTACAGATAATTTTATGTAATTAACACAGATGGCGATAAGTAATATAAACATGAGAGAGAGAGAGAGAGAGAGAGAGAGAGAGAGAGAATCTATCCTATTACAGATTAATTTACAGATAATTTTATGTAATTAACACAGATGGCGATAAGTAATATAAACATGAGAGAGAGAGAGAGAGAGAGAGAGAGAGAGAGAGAGAATCTATCCTATTACAGATTAAATTACAGATAATTTCATGAAAATAACACAGATGGCGATAAGTAATATAAACATGAGAGAGAGAGAGAGAGAGAGAGAGAGAGAGAGAGAGAGAATCTATCCTATTACAGATTAAATTACAGATAAGTTCATGAAAATAACACAGATGGCGATAAGTAATATAAACATGAGAGAGAGAGAGAGAGAGAGAGAGAGAGAGAGAGAATCTATCCTATTACAGATTAATTTACAGATAATTTTATGTAATTAACACAGATGGCGATAAGTAATATAAACATGAGAGAGAGAGAGAGAGAGAGAGAGAGAGAGAGAGAGAATCTATCCTATTACAGATTAAATTGCAGATAATTTCATGTAAATAACAGATGGCGATAAGTAAAATAAACATGAGAGAGAGAGAGAGAGAGAGAGAGAGAGAGAGAGAGAATCTATCCTATTACAGATTAATTTACAGATAATTTCATGAAAATAACACAGATGGCGATAAGTAATATAAACATGAGAGAGAGAGAGAGAGAGAGAGAGAGAGAGAGAGAATCTATCCTATTACAGATTAATTTACAAATAATTTTATGTAAATAACACAGATGGCGATAAGTAATATAAATATGAGAGAGAGAGAGAGAGAGAGAGAGAGAGAGAGAGAATCTATCCTATTACAGATTAATTTACAAATAATTTTATGTAAATAACACAGATGGCTATAAGTAATATAAACATGAGAGAGAGAGAGAGAGAGAGAGAGAGAGAGAGAGAATCTATCCTATTACAGATTAAATTACAGATAATTTCATGAAAATAACACAGATGGCGATAAGTAATATAAACATGATAGAGAGAGAGAGAGAGAGAGAGAGAGAGAGAGAGAGAGAGAATCTATCCTATTACAGATTAAATTACAGATAATTTCATGAAAATAACACAGATGGCGATAAGTAATATAAACATGAGAGAGAGAGAGAGAGAGAGAGAGAGAGAGAGAGAGAGAACGTCTACCCCCGATACAGACTAATTTACAGAGAATATAAAATAAGCGAAAAGTATATAAGAAAAATATCGATCACGGAAGAGCAACGTCGATCTGGGGAGTTTATCTCTTCGAAGCGTTGGCAGAGAATTAAACTTTTAATGAACCTGGAAGAAAAGTTCACCGGGACGGGAGTGGGGACAATGATTTTTTTTTTCAGTCAATAGTATAAATAAACGAAGGAGAAAGTAATCGAATGGCACTGTGTTATAGTCAGTCTGTTCTCCACCATAGTGCGCGTAGGAGCCACTTTAGACACGACCGGTTTTTGGTTACTTCTTGTGGTCGTGAGAATTCAGATAAAAACTCTTCTTTTACAGTAGGTATATATATTTATTTACTTTGAGTTTGAAACAATTTGTATTTTATTTAATCATTTAAGAATATTTTCACCGGTAGGTATAAGCATTAGAATATAGCAAGTCTAAGTTATAACGGATTACTTTGTGAAAGCTTGTCGCGAATATAAGCGTAGGCCTAAATAAATTAAGATTTAAATTCTTGGTAAACAAACAAGCGGTATTTAAGATCTGATTTTACGCCACCTATATTTCTTTCGTAGTTTTTATAGAAAGCATTACTGTATCTCTGGCTTCCACTATTTTCTTCAATAAAAACTTTATAGGCCTTTATTCAATTACATTATCAAATTATCCATTGAGAGAAGACCTATAAAAACAAGACAATTCTTCAAGTTTCTTAGATTAGGTTATTTAGTTTATACATCTTGTCTCCTTTCCTCACAAGGCTATTTTTCCTTGTTGGAGCCCTTGGGCTGATAACATCTTGCCTTTCCAACTGGTGTTGTAGCTTAGCTAATAATAATAATAATAATAATAATAATAATTGTCCATTAGTTCTCTTGTACTGTTTATTCCCTCATTTCCTTTCCTTACTGAGCTATTTTTCCCAGTTGGAGTCCTTGGCCTGATAACATCCTGCTTTTCCAAACTAGGGTTGTAGCTTAGATAATAATAATAATAATAATAATAATAATAATAATAATAATAATAATAATGAATATTTCCCTGGCCAACAAGTCCCCTAGAGCAGGGTTGCCAGTTTGGCCTTTTCTGGCCCATAAAACTCCAAATTTGGCCCTTTTTCATGCTAGATACCTAAATTTGGCCTTTTTGAAATTGGTTAGCCTTAAATGCTATATTTTTGGCCTTTTTCTACTATTAGGTTGGCCTTTTAAAGCTGCAGTTGATCAGACGTTGGCCTTTTTTCAACTGGAAAACCTGGCAACCCTGCCCTAGAGGGCAAAACACAATCTGCAACACGACTCGTACCCGTAACGTTACAGGCACGAATATAAACATCTCACTCGGTTCAAAATTCGTACCGATCATAAGTTCATAAAGGGAGCAAGTACGAAACTGTTAACATTGTAGCTAACATAGGCTAAAGTGGTATACACGTACAGTAGGTGAAGTGAATAATTTTATCCCTGTGCTGGATT